>NW_028255817.1:0-36367 GCF_964263255.1 Lissotriton vulgaris | reverse complement strand
TAGGTTTTACTTTTATGTCTCTTTCCTAAATATGGTTTAAGTAAGCCTACTTTGGATTCCACCATGCCATCCATTTAGGATATAGCCTCCCATAATCATGCCAGATAATTTTCTCTCTTCCCTCCCCTTTTTCTTCTTTCTATTCCCTTTCTCCTCTTATTTTTATTTTTACTATTATGTTTTTTATTAAATTGTGAAATCAGCACATTTAAGGACATGACAACGATTAAAGGGCGGAGTGCAAATTTATACTTAAAGTGCAGCGTCCCAGGTTAAACAGCATAGAAGATATACTATGCTTCAGTTTGCACATTAGTGAGCCTTAGACTCCTCAACATTACATTGATCATACTATTCACAGTGAGTTAAGGCATAAAGGGTTATGTAGATATTCACATTAATCACAGCAATTGAGAATAAATATAAAAACATATAAAAACGTCATTAAATATGTTAAAAATTTAAATATTCAATTCATTGCTGTAAAAACCCTTAAAAGACCATAAATTACTGCATAAATGCATAATTGGGATAAAACCAATTGTAAAATCATGCTTGTAGTTCATAGATAAATAGTATCCACAAATTATTTTACAGTACACAATAGTCGGTTTCATCCCCTATTTGCACAGACCCCCTTGTTTTCCTAGATAAAACAAGGGATTAAAGGTAAACAATGACGCCCCAGTGGGCATTGGTCAATTCAAATACTCACTGTTCAAAATTAACTGTGCAAAGTCGCATGTAAACATGGCAGGAAATCAGTGCAACCCGAACTGGTAATTAGAAAGTGACTAATTGCTTTATCATCATAATGAAAAATATATAAAATATATTGATTGAAGCAGCTAAAAAGACATATTTATGTACATCTGGGATTCAGGCTAGTGCTTAGTGAGACTCATAAGTATGTATAACAGTCCTCACTAGCGTTGAGACCGTTGGTGTCTAAAAGAATTATGTGCCTGGTCTCTAATTTACGTAAAACAGACTCACGATCCCCACTTCTTCTCTGCGGGGGTATGGTGTCTATGACATAGTATCTCAATTTAGCATGATTTTTAATATGTCGCTCTTCTAAGTGTCTTTCCACAGGGTACGTAGTATCGCCATTGGAAATGGCCCTCAAGTGTTGGAGTATTCGTTTTTACACCTGTGGTCGGGTACTTCCCACGTACCGTAGGCCAAAGGGACATTCCAACACATATACTGCGTACTCTGTCCTGCAAGTCAGCTTGTATTTAATAGGGACTGGCCTGCTACTAAAAGCGGTCATATATTCTGTTTTGCTGACTCCATTTTTACAGGCCTTGCAGGATAAACATCTGAGGAAGCCTTTGCTGCTGTTTAACCACAATCCTGTGGTTCTAACTTCCGGACTGCTAGACACCAAACAACTCTATATAGTTCTGGCTCTTTTATATGTTATACTAGGAGCCCGTGTGACATGTTCCACCAGGACAGGATCACTAGTTATGAGAGCCCAATTGCGTTTTACTATGCAATGGATGGTTACCTGCTGACTACTATAGGTGAAAATAAGCCTAGTTTCCTTATTGTCACCAGTGTCCATGTTCCTCCTAGTAATGGTATTGTTGGACAAGAGCTGTAGTCTATCTTGCGCATTGGCTCTATTCATAGCCCTATCTGCAATGTCTGTTTTGTAACCTCTTCTCAGAAATCTATTTTTGCATGCCACTTGTGCTATTCTACATTCACTTCCGATGCTGCATATCCTCCTTATACAAAGCATTTCTCTGTATGGAATACTGCGTATAAGGTGGGCCGGGTGGTGACTGTCCGCATGCAACACCAAATTGCCTGCTGTAGGTTTTCGAAATAATCTTGTTTCCAATTTAGCGTTCTGAATGTAAATTTCCACGTCCAGAAAGAAAATGGAAATGGCACTGATGTTACAAGTGAATGAGAGATTCAAATTGTTAGTGTTGAGGCTTTCGATAAACTGTTCTGCCTCAACTTGTGGACCATCCTAGACTAAAAAAAGGTCATCTATGTAGCGTAACCATTTTTTAACTTTTGTAGCCATGATATTAGAGAAGTTGGGTATGAGAACCTGTTCCTCACAGTAGCCCATATGCAAACAGGCATAACTGGGAGAAAAACAGGCCCCCATAGCCACACCTCTGACTTGATGGAACAGTTGATTAGCAAACAAAAAAATGTTATTTTCAAGGCATAGATTGATCATGGATAGAATCATTTTTGTATGTTACTTTAGACACGAGGGACATGTGCTCAAATAGTGCTGCACAGCTTTTACGGCATCCTTATGATAGATACTAGTATATAAGGAGGTGACATCTAGCGATATCAGTAAATAACTAGGTTGCCATATAAAATAAGACAATTTTCTAAGTAAATCACCTGTGTCAAGGACAAAAGAAGGCAACATCCTAACACAGTCATGTAGAAAATAATCTACATATTTACTGACATTTTCTAGTATGCTATTGCATGCAAAAATGATGGGGCGTCCTGGAGGTCTGGTGCTCTTTTTGTGGATCTTGGGAATAAAGTATATAACTGGTGTAACTGGAAATTCCTTCTTCATATACATAAATTCATCCATTGTGATAAGACCCATACTCCTCCATGCCATCAGTTTTGAGTTGATCTCATTTTTTTAGACTGCGGGGCATCATTCAAATGCATCCTTTCATAGCAGTCCCGATCATTAAGTTGGCCCAATGCTTCATCCATGTATATCTTTCTCGGCCATAGGACCACATTGCTCCCCTTATCCGACTGTCGAACAATAATGTTGTCATTGTTTTTCAACTTTTTGATCAAACTATGGAACTCAAAGTCCCAATAGTGATGCTTCTTGTTATTCTTATTGTGCTTGGGAAGCAGCCCAAATTTGGTTAATTCGTATATTTTTGTTCTCTTTTGCTGATTATACCCACTGCTATTATCCCTAATAAACAAGGCTGGCCACATCCACATGGTAGTTGGACAAGAATCCAGAGCACACTTAGTGTATCAAATCAAGTTTCAATCTTCAAATGGTCAAATGGTCAAAGCAATGGGATAGATCAAACAAACATAAGTTTTCAAAAGGTTTTATTGTTCAACAGTGTTCTTTTCTCAGAATCACTGTGCTTATCACTCTAGCCTACACGTGTTTCATCACAGCATGTGGCTGTGAATCTTCAGGGCTGATCTGAATGATCGAGGCGCGTTATCGGGAGACCGGTGATAATTCCGTCCCGGTCCTAATCGGGATGTTTCTGTTTACAGGAGAGCGGTACCGAAAATAATCGGTTTCCGTTCCGTCAGAATGGGGGTATTGTGTAAATTTACACAGCGTCGGTATTTTCGGGTTGAGCTGAGTGCAGCTCCTGTTTCCGAGGTTCCCGCACTCGGAAACAGGAGCTGCACTCAGCTCAACCCACGGGCAACTAACTGAAAAGAACACTGTTGAACAATAAAACCTTTTGAAAACTTATGTTTGTTTGATCTATCCCATTGCTTTGACCATTTGACCATTTGAAGATTGAAACTTGATTTGATACACTAAGTGTGCTCTGGATTCTTGTCCAATTACATTAGAGAGAGGTCCCTGAACCTCTTCTCTTACAGAGGTTAAGGTTTTCCTCTGCCAAGAAGCACCTAATTCCATACCACGACATCTTAATACTTACCGTGATAAGCTGAGCGCCATATTTCTGAACACTTAAAAACCTGTTCGCTGATTGTATAAACATCCACATGGTAGGTTTTACTTTTATGTCTCTTTCTTATATATGGTTTAAGTAAGCCTACTGTGGAGTCCACCATGCCATCCATTTAGGATATAGCCTCCCATAATCATGCCTGATAATTTTCTCTCTTCCCTCCCCTTTTTCTTCTTTCTTTTCCCTTTCTCCTCTTATTTTCATTTTTACTATTATGTTTTTTTATTAAATTGTGAAATCAGCACATTTAAGGATTGTTTCTAATTGTTAACTGTATATATTCATGTGTATATGCTTATGTAACTACATTCATTGCTTCACCTTTTATTAATAGGAACTATGCACAACATTTTGAATATGTTTGAATCATGTAAGCAGCATTATGTGTCTACTTACGAATATACCTATGACAATTAATCAGCAATGTACAGCAATGTACAGTACAAAGGGACTTCTAACTGCTGTTTTATTTAATTTTAGATTTTTTAATCTGATGGTATTTCTTGACGAAGACACGTCTGTCTCGAAACGTGCGTCGAAGCTACCATCACACACTTTTTTATTGTTTAATATGTAATGATTTTCAAGTGTACTACTGAAAGCTACTGAATACTGTTTTTATTATTAATAAGAATTGTTGTAATCATTAAAATCCAATGTTTTTTCATATAACTTTTTCTTGAACTCCTTGCCTTACATTTCTCTTGTCTCACACTGCCTGGAAATGTTGTTTTTCACTATATATATATATATTCACTGAAAAAAACATGGGTTATAGACCATATATAGTTAGGAATTAGCATTTACAAAACCTTATTTTACTCACACAAAACCATTGAAATTCCATATATAGTTAGTTGCACTAACTATATATCGCGCACCCGCAATCCACTGCTGATGATGTCACATATTACATCATTCATGACATGGTCAGTGACATCACTGATGACATCACTGATGACATTATCCAATGACTGTATGTTTCTGTAAAGTTAAAATATGTCTTACATATTGAAGAATGAGTGGATGTATAAGTGTCTGGATGAAGAATTTAGTAGGTGCATGACTGACTGTATGAGAGAGTGATTAAATGTGTCTCACTGAGTGCATGGGTTAGTGACTAAACTGTCTTAATTTGTGCATCATTATGTCTGTTGTTCTGTAAACTGCTGAATGTGTTAATCAGTAGCTATATGAGTAACTATATGGGATATTCATTGGTTGCCCAAGTATTTGTATGGGAGACTGAGTATGTGTGTGAGTGGCTAAGAGGTGTCTGACTCTGTGCATAGATGTGTGAGCAGTTGATTCACTAGATGTATGGGTTCAAAAGTGCATGTGGAAACAGCTGCATGGGCGGTTGACTGTGTGCATGAGTGTATTGGTGAGTGAATGGATATCTCAGTGCAACATGTCAAAGTAAGTACAAATGTAAAACACAGTACATGTGAGAGTTGACATATATAACCGTGCATAAGAGCCAATGAATGTGTGAGTGGCTGTATAGATCATTGTGAACTTGTATCAGGGATCGTATCGGAGATTAAATATGTGTTAGAATATGTTTGAATTAGTAAGGTGTGTATAACTGTATAGTTGAGGAAATGGAGGTGTGATTGATTCTTTGCATGACTGACTAGATGTATGAGTAACTCCATGGATGAGTGACAGTCTGTGAGTGTCTGTTTACACTGAGTGTATCTAAGGTTATATCAGAGTCTGAAGAGGTTCATCGTATTATCACATGAATGATATTATCAGTGATGTTGTCAGTGATGTCATTTGAGTTGTCATCAGTGATGTCATCAGTGATGTCACTGACCATGTCATGAATGATGTAATATGTGACATCATCAGCAGTGGATTGCGGGTGCGCGATATATAGTTAGTGCAACTAACTATATATGGAATTTCAATGGTTTTGTGTGAGTAAAATAAGGTTTTGTAAATGCTAATTCCTAACTTTATATGGTCTATAACCCATGGTTTTTTCAGTGAATTTTCATGGTTTTGTAAATGCTAATTCCTAACTATATATGGTCTATAACCTATGTTTTTTTCAGTGAATTTCAATGGTTTTTTGATAGCAAATATCAAAAGCTTTAAAATGTCAAGTACGTGGTAGGTAAAAACATTTTCGTGTCTATGCACGCTGATGTGCTTTGAACGCTGCCTGCCCCTCCCCCCTCTTTTCTTTTAGGAGTATTCTCTCTTTGCAGATAGTGAAGGGTAGGTAACGCAGGCCTTTGCCCCCGTTGTAATCCGTCGTGCCTGCTTCCCTCTCCATTTGATTGATTGTTATCCAAGCATTTACTGTTTTAGAATTGGTTCTCTTTGGTTCATTCTCTATTTACAAACAAGCACAGAGTCGCAATACTCTGTTTAGTCTTTGCAGATAGTGAAAAATCGTTAGAAACAACAGAAGGAATCAAGCAAAATCAGTAGGCCACTAATGGGATCTCTTTTTGACCTCGCTAAAATAGAAACATTAGGAACAACCCCTCATGAGAAATATGAAACTAGTGAGAGGAACTGAGCTCGACGCCATGATGGCTGCAAGACAGCTCGGCTCCGCAGCCCACCCCGTCCAAAACAACGACAAACCCTATGCAAATATTATAAATATATACAACCAGCAAAGTAACAGGGTAAAACGTTTTATTAAATAACTATTTACATAGCAGCCTGCTGCAACATCGATCCAAATGCATGCCGCCGTTCCCGGGATTTCTCCCTGACTACTCTGCGGCCTACGAAATGGAGAGGCCGGGGCGTTGACTAGGCGGGGCCTCCGGCCGCAAGCACAGCGCCAACGATCGCTGCTGACAGCCACTGATCTGAAGAACTGCTGCCTGCGGTGCCTTCCTGAGCCGCTTGACGGAGGCCCCCGAGGGGCGGTGAGGTGGCGCGGACTCGGAGGGGGCGCTTGACTCCTGCCCCCTCCCCAAGTCTTGTTGCCCTGGTATGGCCTGAGATCGCCCCCGACATAGGCGGTCGGCTCCCGGGGTCAGGCGGAACTTGTTGCCTTCTGGTGACCCTTCCATTCTGGACCTTGTCCCACAATCCGTTTGACCTGAAGACACGTCCTGCGGTGCCCTGGTCCAACCATCACATATACCTGCGCCAGGAGACGGCGTGGGGTGCACTGGAAGGGAGAGGCGGTGCGAACGAGCCTCCCCCACCTCCCCAGGTGGAGGTTTCTCAGCTACACCCCAGCGCTTGACTCGGCCACCTGAGTTGCGCCCGCTCCTGCGACACAGGGCCTCGCTCGGCCAGATGAATTGCGCCTGCTCTTGTTATTACAGTGTCTCACCCGCCATCCGGATGAATTGCACCCACTCATGCAGTACAGCGACAGGCGGCTGCCACGGAGCTCAGGAAATGGCAGTCGGCTCCACAGACTTCGGCCTGGCCTGCATGGATGGCTCTGGGCAACGCTGGAACTCGGACGCTTGACTGCTAGGGCATGGGCCCCATTCCCAAAAGCGTCCCCTCAGCCTTGAAGATTCTACAAGAGTCACCGGGGCCCCCGACTCCCGCAGACTTCCGGTGGGGAGCGACTGCCATGATTGCTCGTGGAATGGCCACGACGTAGCCACGGAATGCTCTCATGCTGACGCCAGCTTCAGTCTGAAACATCCAGAAACACTGTAGACTACCAATTCGATCAGTTCCGGTAGAGCCCCAACGTGACCCGGTAGAGAAGAACTTGCCCTCCCCTCTTTGACTGATGGTTCTTGCTGCCTGTCCCTTCTGTCATATGACGCGCCGCGTTAGCGCACCCGGAAGTGCTCCGTTGCGCGAGGCGCGAAAAGCAGCTACCCGGAAGCGATCCGGGGCGCAGCGCGGAGCGGAGCGCGTAACGTAAGCATAACAGGTCATGTGACTTGTTAATAAAACTTTTTATTGGTTCATTTCACTTTTGGGTTCCTAATGATGTACGGCTAGGTCATGTGACCTCCGGCCGCAACCACAGCGCCAACGATTGCTGCTGACGGAGGGGAGCCTTGCCGGTGAGAGCCACTGATCTGAAGAAAGGCTGCCTGCGGTTCCTCCCATAACCGCTTGACGGAGGGCCCCCAGAGGCGGTGTGGTGGCGCGGACTGGGAGGGGGCGCTTAGCTCCTACCCCCTCCCCAAGTCTCTCTTGGCCAGCTGATTTGCGCCTGCTCTTGCTATTACAGCGTCTCACCCGCCATCCGGCTAAATTTCACCCACTCTTGCGATACAGCGACTCTTCCATTCTGGACCTTGTCCCACAATCCGTTTGACCTGAAGACACGTCCTGCGGTGCCCTCGCAATGCGGCCTGGTCCCTGAATGTGTGCAGGGGGACGGTATTTCTCGCTCGGCCAGCAGAGTTGCGCCCACTCTTGCGGCCTACAACATGGAGAGGCCGGGGCGTTGACTAGGCGGGGCCTCAGGCCGCAACCACAGCGCCAACGATCGCTGCTAAAGGAGGAGAGCCTTGCCGGTGAGAACAACTGATCTGAAGAACAGCTGCGTGCGGTGCCTCCCTGAACCGCTTGACAGAGGCCCCCGAGGGGCGGTGTGGTGGCGCGGACTGGGAGGGGGCGCTTGGCTCCTGCCCCCTCCCCAAGTCTCTCTCGGCCAGCTGAGTTGCGCCTGCTCTTGCTATTACAGCGTCTCACCCGCCATCCGGCTAAATTTCACCCACTCTTGCGATACAGCGACTCTTCCATTCTGGACCTTGTTTCCCCAGAGGTACATCACCTTACACAGACATGCACTCTGATCTCCTTGGCCTCAGTCAAGCATCAATAGTAAGATTTTCATAGGTGAGAGTAGGTTCATGGTTTTCCTTCCACACACTAAAAGCCTGGAGTGGGAGTGAAAGAACCATAACTAGGTAAGAAGGAAGGCAGAGGCTGTAGGAAGGACTCTGGATATGGTATGTTGCTTGGTCCCTGAGATGCTTCAATGTCACTGCCTTGCACAAATGGCATAAGTCCTGGATGTTGGGTGCCATAGTTGAGGGTTCCGAGCAGTGCTTGTAACACTGTCTGAAGCTCATTTGCACCTGCTGCAGCTTCACTATTCTCAAAGTAAGTGGGGGCTGTTTGAGGACCTGACTGCATTGGAAAGCAATGTGATGCGGTGCCTCCCTGATCCGCTTGACGGAGGCCCCCGAGAGGCGGTGTGGTGGCGCGGACTGGGAGGGGGCGCTTGGCTCCTGCCCCCTCCCCAAGTCTCTCTCGGCCAGCTGAGTTGCGCCTGCTCTTGCTATTACAGCGTCTCACCCGCCATCCTGCTAAATTTCACCCACTCTTGCGATACAGCGACTCTTCCATTCTGGACCTTGTCCCACAATCCGTTTGACCTGAAGACACGTCCTGCGGCCACAAAGCTGACTCAAGTGTTGCTGCTGATGCTATGCAAACAAAAACTGGTTTTCAGTTTGTACATTCTTCAGGATTTTTCCATTCAAGGCTGGTTGAGAGTTTGTAGAACGATGGCTTCAGATTTTCAACATACTACTCTTCAACATTCTTCATAAATGTAACAATGTGAGGCTCACTAGGAGAACAGCCGTTTATCTTTCCTTTCAAAATGCTGCCAACAATATTTTCTGAATGGAAGACACCATCTTGTAGCATAAAAGGCTGCGTCAAGGGTGGTATTGCCAGGAATGTCTTGTTTTCTAGTGCTCGTAATGATGAAGCCAGAACTGCCGAAAGGGATTCTGGTCCTGCCGCTACTTATTGGAGACATTGAACTATACTCTGGACCTGCCTGGCCTCGACCAAAATGGCGCCAGTATGGGAGCGACTTGCAACTCCTTATGACGTTCTAGTTACTTAGCCTTGACGTTATGGGGGATGTATGCGGTCTTTGTGCACATGGCGGGCGGGGAAGGGTACTGACTGGGAATACGGACAACCCTATTGATGTCGATTTTTCATTATTGATTGTTGTATTAATAAAGCTTCAAAGTAATGTAACCCATGATACTCGCCCATGGTGTGCGTATAGACGATTTTATTGTAACTGATCCTGTTATACTTTCAATTAAAAAATCAACCTTCACTGATCCTGCAACCGTTTGTCACGTTTAGTTTTTTCAATTAAATGACTCGCTTCTTACATACTCCTATACCCCTGGCTTTTGAAAGACACCATCTTGTAGAATAAAGGGCTGCGTCAAGGGTGGTATTGCCCAGAATGTCTTGTTTTCTAGTGCTCGTAATAACGAACCCAGAACTGCCGAAAGGGATTCTGCTCCTGCCGCTACTTATTGGAGACATTAAACTATACTCTGGACCTGCCTGGCCTCGACCAAAATGGTGCCAGTATGGGAGCAACTTGCATCTCCTTATGACGTTCTAGTTACTTAGCCTTGATGTTATGGGGGATGTATGCGGTCTTTGTGCACATGGCGGGCGGGGAAGGGTACTGACTGGGAATACGGACAACCCTATAGATGTCGATTTTTCATTATTGATTATTGTATTAATAAAGCTTCAAAGTAATGTAACCCATGATTCTCGCCCATGGTGTGCGTATAGACGATTTTATTGTAACTGATCCTGTTATACTTTCAATTAAAAAATCAACCTTCACTGATCCTACAACCGTTTGTCACGTTTAGTTTTTTCAATTAAATGGCTTGCTTGTTACATACTCCTATACCCCTGGCTTTTGAAAGACACCATCTTGAGGAATAAAGAGCTGCGTCAAGGGTGGTATTGCCCAGAATGTCTTGTTTTCTAGTGCTCGTAATGATGAAGCCAGAACTGCCGAAAGGAATTCTGGTCCTACCGCTACTTATTGGAGACATTGAACTATACTCTGAACCTGCCTGGCCTCGACCAAAATGGCGCCAGTATGGGAGCGACTTGCAACTCCTTATGACGTTCTAGTTACTTAGCCTTGACGTTATGGGGGATGTATGCGGTCTTTATGCACATGGCGGGCGGGGAAGGGTACTGACTGTGAATACAGACAACGCTATTGATGTCGATTTTTCATTATTGATTATTGTATTAATAAAGCTTCGAAATAATGTTACCCATGATACTCGCCCATGGTGTGCGTATGGACAATTTTATTGTAACTGATCCTGTTATACTTTCAATTATAAAATCAACCTTCAATGATCCTGCAACCGTTTGTCACGTTTAGTTTTTTCGATTAAATGGCTCGCTTGTTACATACTTCTATACCCCTGGCTTTTGACCCTTTCCTACGCGCGGTCTGTACTACCGCCCTCGGGCGATCTATGTAATGAACAGACTACCATTGCCGAAACACAAGGGAATGCATCTCAGGGAGATAAGTCAAATACGTGGTAGATAAAAACATTTTCGTGTTTATGCACGCTGATGTGCTTTGAACGATGTCCCCCCCTCCTCATCATTTAGATTACCACCGCCCATTGCACAAAAGCGTACCGGGCGCTCCCCACGCAAAAAAAAACGATTTTCTTTTTTTTTTTGCCCCGCGGGGCCCTTTTAAAGCCTCCACATCAAACCTAGGGGGTCAGGGAGGATCTACTATGCCCCCTTACGGTCATTTCCCCCTTCGTTTTGGCCTCCTCTTGTCTCTCGATCCTACCGAGAGACAAGATGGCGGCCGCTCTGGACTGTTTAGAATGTTGACAGACACCGGAGAGCCAATCAGCTTCGCTTCGCGAAGTTCCGTTTCGCGCCAAGTACGCGAACCGGAGCGCTACCCGGAGCGCTGTCACAGATATATATATTTTTTTGAACGTTAATTTATCAAAATCCACTGGAGCACATATATTGAGACCTAGCAAAGGCACATCGGGCTAACAGTCCTTACAATTTTGCCAAGTTTCATGCAAATCCATTCAGCCGTTCGAGCTAAAAGTGAGGCCAACCGCCCTATGGAAATTAACATGGAAAAACGCGTTTTGGGACCCCCCTTTTTTCTTGGCCCCCCTTGACGAACACCCCCCATATTTTCAGGAGCTGCTCAGAAACAAAATGTGCCATTTTCCTGAAAATTTCAGGCAATTCCGTCCACAAACGCCAAAGTTATTAGGCATAGAATTTTCAAAAATCCCATAGAGAAAAAATCCTAACTATTTATACCTACTGGCGACCGCCAGTAGGTAATATATATATACATATACATATACATATATATATATATATATGACAGCTCCATTTCCTTTCCGCCACGGCTTCCGCCAGAAAGGAACCACACTCACAGGGACTTGTTACCAAAGATTTATCTCAAGTAACAGAACAAAATAAACAGATGCGTTTCGGATAACCCTTTCTCTATGTTTACCGGCACGCCGGGCCATCACAGTATTTGAGCGTCCCCACTTCCGATTTGAACACAGTAAAAGGACCAACCCACTTCTCGGTTGCCTCTTAATCAGCGCCATCTTTGAATAGCAAAATTTGTTTAACATTCAGACATAAATATATGCGAGAGTCATATTATATACAGCGCCATCTTTAAACGGCAAAACTGTTTAACATTCGAACATTGATATATATGAAAGTCATTTTAGAAGAACACTCAATCATGCCCTGTATGGGCTTAGCTGACATTACGTTCACCATATACAATCCCGCCCTGGATGGGCATGATCGAGGACGTAATAAACCGTGATGTTAACCTCCATAATTTACAATTCTATAATCGACCACAAATATGCTGACATGGAACTCAATTCACTTTGTGGCTTCTTTGGACGACATAGTTAAAGAGGATCCAAAAGGATGATATAGAAAGATTAGGAAGAAATAGAGAATTTAGAGAATCATGTAAACGTTTGATATATAACATAAACAGATTAAACCAATTATTTCAACCTTTCCTCAATTCATTTCGGCTGAAAGTACATTTGAATTTTGGTTACACATTCATTTAAGTTTAAAATCACATTCAGAGTTGGCATGAAGCAGAGTCATGCTGATATAAATGATTTCAACAATTCATTTCAATCACCCAAATGTATAGCAAGTTTTTCATGACTATTGAGCCCATGTGGTGTCTTAGTACATAAATCAATTATATAACGGGACTCTAATCGTCTCAATCTTAAAATTCTGTCACCCTCTCGGGGGTTGTCCTTCACATGATCTAGACAAAAGTAGGATAAGACGTCCCTGTCCCGTTGATGTTCCTCGTCAAAATGTCTAGCGACAGGATAAGACTCATTACCCTTAGCTATCGCTCTCATGTGCTCAAATACTCTGACTTTAGCAGGATGAACTGTGCTGCCCACGTAGCGCAAGCCACATGGGCATACAAGACAATAGACTACATATGGTGTGCTACATGTCATGAATTTTGTTATCTGCTTGCGTATACCTGCACTAGGAAATTCATACGACAAAGTACGTTTGCTGGCTCTACAAGCTTTGCATTTTCCACAAGGGAAAAAGCCTTGCATGGTTCCAAGTCCTGTAGTCAGTTTGGGTGTAGGGTATGTGTGTATCAATTCATTCTTCAATGATCTAGCTTTCTTAAACGTGATGAGGAGATTAGGGGGAAGATCACCTCCTATCACATCATCCGTCTTCAATATATGCCAACTCTTTTTCATGATCCTTTTAAGATTACCTGCATCACTTGAGAAGGTGGTGATGAGTTGAAATTTACCCTCGCTGTTATTAGAGTCACTGAAAACCGCCTTCTTATCTTTAAGCAAATCCTTTTTTTTCAACACATTTACCCTTTCAAATGCTGCATTAAGGGTTTCTTTGCTGTATCCTCTGACCAGAAAACGCTGTACACTTTCTCTGGCATCCCTATGAAATTCCCTTTCATCAGAGCAGTTCCTCTTGATTCTGAGGAGTTCCCAATAGGGGATACTTCTCACCAGGTTCGTGGGATGACTGCTGGTAGCTTGTAGAACAGAGTTCCCAGCCGTTTCTTTATGAAAGTGCTTGGTTTTGAGATAGCTCCTCTCTACATAAATGTTAAGGTCTAGATAGTTTACTGATGTGCAACTCACTTCCCCAGAGAATTCAAGGTTCAACATATTGGTATTCAAAACCTCAATATATTCTTTGGCCAACTCCAATGGTCCGTTCCATATGATGAATAAATCATCAATGAAACTGTACCATCTTACGATGTTCTTGGTCCACTCCTGGTTGGTCGAGCTCCAGGCCACCTGCTCCTCCCACCAGCCTACGAACAAGTTTGCATAGCTGGGGGCAAAGCAGGTACCCATCGCTGTCCCAGAGATTTGCTTATAAAGTTGTTTTTTGAAAAGAAAAATGTTGTTACATAAACAAAATTCAACAAATTCCAACAACATGCTACTATGCTGAGTGTATTTTAATGGTCTTTTTTCAAGAAAGTACTTCATGGCTTCCAAACCTTCCTCATGTCGTATTAAAGTATAGAGGCTGGTGATGTCCAATACCATCATGACATAGCCTTCCTCCCATTGCAAAAGGTCCAATTTGCTTAGCAGGTCTTTCATGTCTCTGATATATGACTGTAATGTTTTCACATGGGACACCAGAAAAAAGTCCACAAAAATTGACATATGTTCAGTGTCAGAGACACATGTGAGTTTTTCAATAGTCCTTGAGTAGGTTGTGCTGCTGTGAGCTACATTTGTCATCTTGTTCTCATTTCCTTCATTAGGAGCTTGGGGAGCAGGCTGAGAGGACTGTGGTGAGGATACTCTATCCTCGCATGCCAGCGCGACACATCGTAATGAAATTACAATCTCGCAGCCAAGCTTACGTTGCGCGATCGTATGCGCTCGAGTGCTTCTGGGTGCGTTTACGCCGTGCGTATCATGCGGACGCAGCTACGCGATACGTCATGATGATGTTTTCATTCGCGGCAAAAGCGCTAACGGGACGCTCACCGGTACGCGCCCTGGGGCATGCCGCAAGACTGCGCTTTCATGTGCGCTCACCGGGACGCGCACCGGGAGCGCTCCAGGGCAAAAAAACCCCAAAAAAACATGAACAATATACACAAAAAAAATAGTATTACATAAATATACATTATAGGATTCATTATAAAAATATTACATTTCATAGCTATAGAAATTTGCTATTAAAAAACCTTTGAAATTCACTGAAAAAACCAAAGGTTTCACACCAGTTATAGTTAGGAATTAGCATTTAAAAAACCTATGAAATTCACTGAAAAAACCATAGGTTTCTCACCAGTTATAGTTAGGAATTAGCATCTAAAAAACCTTTGAAATTCACTGAAAAAACCATAGGTTTCACACCAGTTATAGTTAGGAATTAGCATTAAAAAAACTATTAAATTCACTGAAAAAAACATAGGTTTCACACCAGTTATAGTTAGCTGGAAATTTTACTGACATAAAACCATTGAAATTCCCACGTTATAGTTAGTTGGACTCACTATAACTTGTTGCGCCTGCAATGCACTGCTGATGACGTCACATATTACATCACTCATGACATGGTCAGTGACATCACTCATGACATCACTCATGACACCATCCTTATGACAGAGTGACAGGCCTCCTTTCAGTGTAATGTAACCCTTGAAACACATATTCAAAAATAGAAACTAACATTTTCAAAAAAATGGAGATACCCATACCAGTTACAACAACCAATTCAGTAATACCACCATCTATATACACATGCACTCATTCAGCAACAGTTCTATATAGTCACTCATACATATACTCACTCATCATATGTAGTAATACACATATGCATCCTGTTACACACTGACAGTCTTCCAAAAGTTACTCACACACATACTCACACATGCAAATAAACTATTGAAAATCCACTTATTAGCATATACAACTATACACACACTACCACCTTACTTCTAAGGAAACTTACATATACTTACTCTCTTAAACAATCACTTACAGAAACACATACTTATTTAAACAGGAACTCTTACAATCTCTCACTCTCACATATACTCACTTATATACATCAATACTCACATATACTACATTAAAACATATGTTGTTACGGATAAAGACACTAGTGAGACAGTCATTCACTCACTAACACACACATATATACACTCATCCACCCATACAGTCCTGCACATATGCTGTCTTCAAAACACATACAAACAGTGAGTCAGTCATTGATGCATCTATGTGCTAAGTAATACCCCCACCAATCCCTAAAGACACTCATACTGATACTAAAAAAAATCTAATAACCCATATGCACACACATGTAGCTACTCACCAACCCATGCAGCCACTTATATACAAAGTGAAACACTGATACATATATTTAAATATTTAAACATTACTCGCTAATATATGTATTCACTAAGATACACTTAATAAGCCAGTTAACCAATCATTTTTTGTTTAAAAACATCCATTTAGACACCTATTTAAACATTTATTCTTCCATCGACCTTTACATATACATATATAAAACATATTTATTTTTCAGAAAGACACACATTCACTGGATGGTGTCATGAGTGATGTCATGAGTGATGTCACTGACCATGTCATGAGTGATGTAATATGTGACGTCATCAGCAGTGCATTGCAGGCGCGCAAGTTATAGTGAGTCCAACTAACTATAACGTGGGAATTTCAATGGTTTTATGTCAGTAAAATTTCGAGCTAACTATAACTGGTGTGAAACCTATGGTTTTTTCAGTGAATATATATATATATATATATATATGTATATGTATATATATATATATATATATATATATATATATATATATATATATATATATGTATGTATATATATATATATATATATATATATATATATATATATGTATATATATATTCAATGAAAAAACCATTGGTTTTAGGCCATATATAGTTAGGGATTTGCATTTACAAAACCTTATTTTACTCGCATAAAACCATTGAAATTCCATATATAGTTAGATGCGCTAACTATATATCGCGCACCCGCAATCCACTGCTGATGATGTCACATATTACATCATTCATGACATGGTCAGTGACATCACTGATGACATCACTGATGACAACATCCAGTGACTGTATGTTTCTGTAAAGTTAAAATATGTCTTACATATTGAAGAATGAGTGGATGTATAAATGTCTGGATGAAGGATTTAGTAGGTGCAACTGATTGTATGAGGGAGTGATTAAATGTGTCTCACTGAGTGCATGGGTTAGTGATTAAACTGTATTAATTTGTGCATCATTATATCTGTTGTTCTGAAAACTGCTGCATGTGTTGATCAGTAGCTATATGAGTAACTATATGGGTTATTGATTGGTTGCCCAAGTATTTGTATGGGAGACTGAGTATGTGTGTGAGTGGCTGGGAAATGTGTGACTCTGTGCATAGATGTGTGAACAGCTGATTCACTAGATGTATGGGTTCAAAACTGCATGTGGAAACAGCTGTATGGGTGGTTGACTGTGTGCATGAGTGTATTGGTGAGTGATTGGATATCTCAATGCTACATGTCAAAGTAAGTACATATGTAAAACACAGTACATGCGAGAGTTGACATATATAAATTACTGTGTTTAAGAGCCAGTGAATGTGTGAGTAGCTGCATGGATCATTGAAAACTTGTATCAGTGATTGTATAAGAGAGTAAATATGTGTTAGAATATGTTTCAATAAGTAAGGTGTGTATAACTGTATAGTTGAGGAATTGGAGGTGTGATTGATTCTTTGCATGACTGTCTAGGTGTATGAGTAACTCCATGGATGAGTGACAATCTGTGAGTGTCTGTTTTCACTGAGTGTATCTAAGGTTATATCAGAGTCTGTAGAGGTTCATCGTATTAACACATGAATGATGTCATCTGTGATTTTGTCAGTGATGTCATTTGAGTTGTCATCAGTGATGTCATCAGTGATGTCACTGACCATGTCATGAATGATGTAATATGTGACATCATCAGCAGTGGATTGCGGGTGCGCGATATATAGTTAGCGCATCTAACTATATATGGAATTTCAATGGTTTTATGCGAGTAAAATAAGGTTTTGTAAATGCAAATCCCTAACTATATATGGCCTAAAACCAATGGTTTTTTCATTGAATTTTCAAGGTTTTGTAAATGCAAATTCCTAACCATATATCGACTATAACCTATGGTTTTTTCAGTGAATTTCAATGGTTTTTTAATAGCAAATATGAAAAGCTTTAAAATGTCAAGTACGTGATAGATAAAAACTTTTTCGTGTTTATGCACGCTGATGTGCTTTGAACGCTGCCCCCCTCCCCTCTTTTCTCTTAGTAGTACTCTCTCTTTGCAGATAGTGAAGAGTAGTTAACGCAGGCCTTTACCCCCGTTGTAATCCGTCCTGCCTGCTTGTCTCTCCATTTGATTGATTATTATCCAAGCATTTACTGTTTTACAATTGATTCTCTTTGGTTCATTCTCTATTTACAAACAAGCACAAAGTCGCAATACTCTGTTTAGTCTTTGCAGATCGTGAAAAATCGTGTAAAAAAATAAAATTAATCGAGCAAAATCAGTAGGCCACTAATTGGATCTCTTTTTGACCTCCCTAAAATAGAAATATTATAAACAACCCTTCATGAGAAATACGAAAATAGTGAGATGAACTGAGCTCCACACCATGAGGGCTGCAAGACAGCTCGGCTCCGTCACCCATCCCGCCCAAAATAACGACAAACCCTATGCAAATATTAAAAATATAGACAACACACCAGCAAAGAAACAGGGTAAAACATTTTATTAAATAACTATTTACATAACGTTGGTTTATAAGATGAAGTCAGTAGTGGACCGATGTGTGAATAGGTCGGAAGCAGCACAAGGCGCCAAGATCCGGATGGCAAGTCCTGGATGTTGGGTGCCATAGTTCAGAGTTCTGAGTTTGAGCCTTTTTCAATGCCTGTGCTTTGTTGTTTCCCCTCCATCAAAAACAAAAAAATATATAAAACTGTGCAAAAATACAAAAAAATCAAAAAATGTTTACAAAAGCAGTGCTTGTAAGACTGTCTGAAGCTTATTTCCACCTACTGCAGCTTCACTATTCTCAAAGTAAGTGAGGGTCGTTTGTGGACCTTACTGCATTTGAAAACAATGTTATATGGTACCTCCCTAAACTGCTTGACGGAGGCCCCCGAGGGGCGGTGTGATGGCACGGACTCGGAGAAGACGCTTGGCTCCGACCCCCTCCCCAAGACTTATAGCACTGGTGTAGCCTGAGATCGCCCCCGACATAGGCGGCCGGCTCCAGGGGTCCGGCGGAACTTTTTGCCTTTTGATGACTCTTCTATTCTGGACTTTGTCCCACAATCCGTTTGACCTGAAGACACGCTGTAGTGGGGCGCCCCTTTACCGTTTTAGTTGCCATTCCGCCCGCTTTTGCTACACTGTGCCTCTTCCGCCATTCAGCTGTTTTCCGCCCGCTCTTGCAACTACAGCGTCTCGCTCACCATGTAGTTAAGTTGCTCCCGCTCTTGCGGTGCAGCGATAGGCGGCTGCCACAGGACTCTCAAAATGGCGGCCGGCTCTTCGGTTTTGGGCCTGGTCCACTAAAATGGCCCTGGGACACCTTGAAACTCGGACGCTTCCCTGATAGGGCTTGGGTCCCATTCTCGAAAGCGTCCCCTCAGCCGTCAAGATTCTATAAAAGTCTTGGGGGCCCCCGACTCCCGCAGGCTTCTGGTGGGGAGCGGCTGCCATGTCTGCTCGTGGAATGGCCACGACGGAGCTACGAGATGGTAGTGCTCTCATGCTGACGCCAGCTTTATTCTGAAACATCCAGAAACACTGTAGACTACCAATTCGATCAGTTCCGGTAGCGCCCCAACATGACCCGGAAGAGAAGAACTTGCCCTCCCCTCTTTGACTGATGGTTCTTGTTGCCTGTCCCCTCTGTTGTCATTTAACAGAACTTTTTGGACTGCTGAAAGGGGTTGTGTTCCGAACGCTGGTTGGTGGAGACATTTTGACTATATTCTTGACCTACGTTGTCGCGTAATGCGTTATATGACACGCCGCGTTAGCGCACCCGGAAGTGATCCGGGGCGCGGCGCGCAGCACGTAACGTAAGCATAACAGGTCATGTGACTTGTTAATAAAACTTTTCATTGGTTCATTTTACTTTTGTTATTTTAATGATGAAAAGCTTGGTCATATGACCTAAAAATTACGCTTTTTATTGTTTTCGAACATTTTTTTAAACATATATGTTATAATATTCCAGGCTAATGTACTTTCCCGGAAAATTTACAACTGTCCTGCAAGTAAAATATATTCCTTTTTCGAGAAAAAGGGCGTTTCTTCGTTCCATGACGGAGCCGTTGAGTAAAAGAGACTCGGCCTGCTGTCTTAGTCGCCGATACGCCTGATTATCAGATTCTTATCGATCACTTTATGTTGCAGGAGTGGAAAACACAACTGCCCTTGACCATTTATCTTTACTACGTTCCTACATATTATACCTTTTATCCGTCATGTAATTGGACTACTTTATTTCACTTGCCTTTTACTGATTCGAAAACAGTGACTAAAAGTAAAAACTTTACCAATGTAAATACTACTACCGTGTTTTGTTTTAAAAACCTTTATTGTGAAAATGTCAGTATACAAATACGGGCCTATAACCACGTGGGCCGGCCACGGGGCAAACTGAAATCGTATATGATGAGGAGACATTTACACTGTAGAGGAACGTAACGAGCGGGCCATTAGGTTGCAAGAACTAAGGTGTCTAACAGTTGCGGAATCGGTGGACGTACATTTTGTAATTAAAATAAGACAGGGCCACTTACAATAAAATTTTCTAGATATACATTTGCGGGCAAGGAGTTACAAGTCCCATTTATACCAGCGCCATTTTGGGCGAGGCCGGGTAGGTCCAAGATATAGTCAAAATGTCTCCACCAACAATCGGCCAGACCAGAACCCCTTTCGGCCCTTTATGCTACAAGATGGTGTCTTCCATTCAGAAAATATTGTTGGCAGCATTTTGAAAGGAAAGATAAACAGCTGTTCTCCTAGTGAGTCTCACATTGTTACATTTAGGAAGAATGTTGAAGAGTAATATGTGGAAAATCTGAAGCCATTTTTCTACAAACTCTCAATCAGCCTTGGATGGAAAAAAAAATCCTGAAGAATGTACAAACTGAAAACCAATTTTTGTCTGTATAGCATCAACAGCAACGCTTGAGTCAGCTTTGTGTCAAGCCGCCATTTTCATTCGATCAATAGCGTCCCCCTGCACACATTCAGGAACCTGGTCGTGTCTTCAGGTGAAACGGATTGTGGGACAAGAAGCAGAAAGGAAAAGGAAAAAAGTTCCGCCGGACCTCGGGAGCCGGCCGCCTATGTCATGGGCGATCTTTGGCCACCCCAGGGCAATAGTGAAGCTGCAGCAGGTGCAAAAGAGCTTCAGACAGTCTTACAAGCACTGCTTTTCTAAACATTTTTTTGTATTTTTGCACAGTTTTATATATTTTTTTTGTTTTTGATGGAGGGGAAACAACAAAAAACAGGCATTGAAAAAAGCTCAACAGTGCAGGGCGCCTTGTGCTGGTTCCGACCTATTCACACATCGGTCCACTACTGACATCACCTCATAAGCCAACGGGGCACCCCACACTGACTTTCGGCGCAGCATTGTAGGATGGCCACACCAGTGCGGCAACTTGCTGGACACCACCTCGGTGCCATCCGGATCTCGGAGCGTTCGAGTCACTGTACCGCAAGAGTGACCGGAACTCAGCTGGTCACGCCGTCTTTCGGCGCAGCATTGTAGGATGGCCATACCAGTGCGGCAACTTGCTGGACACCACCTCGGTGCCATCCGGATCTCGGCGCGTTCGAGTCACTGTACCGCAAGAGTGACCGGAACTCAGCTGAACACGCCGTCTTTCGGCGCAGCATTGTAGGATGGCCACACCAGTGCAGCAATTTGCTGGACACCACTTTGGGCAATAGTGAAGCTGCAGCAGGTGCAAATAAGCTTCAGATAGTCTTACAAGCACTGCTCAGAACTCTCAACTATGGCACTCAACATCCAGGACTTGCCATTCGAATCTTGGCGCCTTGTGCTGGTTCCGACCTATTCACACATCGGTCCACTACTGACATCACCTCATAAGCCAACGGGGCACCCCACGCCGACTTTCGGCACAGCATTGTAGGATGGCCACACCAGTGCGGCAACTTGCTGGACACAACCTCGGTGCCATCCGGATCTCGGCGCGTTCGAGTCACTGTACCGCAAGAGTGACCGGAACTCAGCTGGACACGCCGTCTTTCGGCGCAGCATTGTAGGATGGCCACACCAGTGCGGCAATTTGCTGGCCACCACCTCGGTGCCATCCGGATCTCGGCGCGTTGTGCTGCCTTCGGCCTATTCGCACATCGGTCCGCTACTGACGCCGCCTCACGTGCCAACGGATTTCCTACGCTTTTTGTAGCCCTATGCCGCATAACAGGTCATGTGACTTGTTTATAAAACTTTTCATTGGTTCATTTTACTTTTGGTTTCCTAAAGATGGAAGGCTTGGTCATATGACCTAAAAATAACACTTTTCATTGGTTTAGAACATTTTTTTTTCCCAAACGATGAAAGCTCCACCTTGTTTCTGGATGATTCAAACTGAAGCTGGCATCAGCATGAGAGCACCACCATCTCGTGGCTCCGTCGTGGTCATTCCGCGAGCAATCATGGCAGCCGCTCCCCACCGGAAGCCTGCAGGAGTCGAGGGCCCCCAAGACTTTTGTAGAATCTTCACGGCTGAGGGGATGCTTTTCGAGAATGGAGCCCAAGCCCTAGCAGGCAAGCGTCCGAGTTCCAAGGTGTCCCAGGGCCATTTTAGTGGACCAGGCCCAAAACCGAAGAGCCGTCCGCCATTTTAAGAGTCATGTGGCAGCCGCCTATCACTGCACTGCAAGAGTGGGAGCAACTCAACAACATGGTGAGCGAGACGCTGTAGTCGCAAGAGCGGGCGGTAAACAGCTGGATGGCCGTCACCTGGGGAGGCCCGTTCACGCCGCCTCCCCCACGCCCCCCCCCCCCCGGCCGCCCCACGCCAATTTTCGGAGCAGCATTGTAGGATACCAAAACCAGTGCGGCAGTTTACTGGACATCACCTGGGTGCCATCAACATCTCAGCGCGTTCTGCTGCCTTGGGACTATTCGCACAACAGACCGCTACTGACGAGGCCCCCCTCCGCACCACCCTGGATGCCCCACGCTGTTTTTCTTTGCTGCATTGTAGGATCCCAAAAACCAGTGCGGCACCCAGGTGACATCCCCTGGGTGCCGTCCAGAACTCAGCACGTTGTGCTGCCTTGGGACTATTCGCACAAAAGACAGCTTCTGACCATTGTTGCTTTTTTTTGTGAAAAATGTTTAAATGTTTTTACAGTTTTTGTTCCGTTCGTTATATTTAAAAGTTAATAAAGTTTTATAATCCTACTTTGTTGGAGTGTTTTTTTTTTTTTAAAAAAAGGGGTGAATGGGGCCTTAAATCGGGTTATTGTCATGTGTGGGCTTTGCAAGTGTACTGCTACAGGATCGGACATTTCAAACTCAAATGCACGTTCTTTTTCTTACCTTTCCGAAGCATGGAGCGCAATAGCAGGCAGAGAAAGGGTGATGCAAGTGTTGAACACTGCCTGGCCTGGAAGTTGCTGGCAGTGCCCCCCCCCCCGCCCGCTCCTGAAAGAGGACACACACACACCGCCGCCCCGAGTACTTCACAGATCTTTAAAAGACCATGCGCTTGTTCATGAGGCTTAAATGGTTTATCACCCCTTCTAGAACCCCTGCATCGACCCTCTGACGTTTCCTGGAAGAATTACCACGTAACACAATACCAAGCCTTGTCAGCTGAAACCCCCGAGGAATCGTGGGGCATATTATCAAGGGGGTTTATCTCCGCTTTTTTGGCTTTAAAAGCCAAAAAGCGGAAATAAAATTATCTCCCTATTACCAAGCTGTCGCTAACACCAGTTAGTGACAGCTAAAAGGAGATAGCGACCATCTTGGGCCCCGCTTTGCATGTCAGTGATATTTATCACTAATGACATGCAAAGTGGGCGTGCCAAAATGTTAGCGACTGGAAACAGTCCCTAACATCGCTATCTCCTATTACCAACTTTTGGAGATATTCGCGCTAAGCGCGAATATCTCCAAAAGCTAACACCTGACCTGAGCAGTTCTTAGCCATGTTATCCAATGGGAGGTGGATAACATGGCTAAGAGCATTTGCTCGATAATACATGAATATCGCTGACTTTTCTGCGATATTCATGCATTGCGGCCGTTTTTTATCGCATTTGCGATAAACCTTGCTAATAGCAAGGTTTATCTGCGATAAAAATCGCCGATGTGCGGCGATAATTTTTGTCTCTAAACAAGTTAGAGACAAAAATTAACGCTAGTTGTTGGTAATATGCCCCCGGGTTTTTGCTTGCAGAAATCGGGAGGCGGGAGACTAGCACTGAAATCAGTAGTCTCATGCCTGAATCGGGAGGGTTGGCATGTCTGGATTCTCTACAGCTGGGGCCATAAACTACATCCGCAGGGGTAGGTGATAGCCTGGGACCAGCCTGGCATCTAAAATGGCTGCCGTGCACGACAAAATTGTGGCATTGGAAAAAAGGCAAGATGGCGCAGACAATGTTTATCAATAAGGATTCATTTATAACAAAATATTTTATCGCAGTGACAAATTGGCGGTCAACACTTCCTGATTTCCATCGAATCGAACGTTAACAGACGTCACGCAGCAACAAAAAAAAAAAAAGCTCACGCACAGCTGCTGGAAGAGATGTATCAACATATATGAGCCTCCTCAGCCACCCTCAGGAAACATAGGGGATTAGGATACGTCTCCCGCACCCCCTTATACATAGTAATTTAATTAAAACGAAGCACAAAATGGCGAATTCCCGTTTCGCTACCAGTTTGCGGCCCAGTTCGCGGCCCGTGAAGCGCTTCTACCGTGAAAAATCATTTTTTTTTTATTTTCCCCACGGGACCCTTTAATAACCCCAACAACATTCCTAGGGGGTCAAGAGGAGTATACCTTGCCCCCTTTCATTAAATTCCCCCTTCGTTTTTCACCTCTTCTTCTCTCTCGATCCTACCGAGAGATAAGATGGCGGCCGCTCCGGACTGTTTAGAATGTTGACAGACACCGGAGAGCCAATCAGCTTTCTGCGCGCAAAGTTCCGTTTCGCGAAAAGTAAGCGAACCGGACCGCAGCCCGGAGCGCTGTTACAGATATATATCTTGTTTTGAACGTTAATTTCTCAAAAACTACTGGAGCACATATATTGAGACCTAGCAAAGGCACATCGGGCTAACAGTCCCTACAATTTTGCCAAGTTTCGTGCAAATCCATTCAGCCGTTCGAGCTAAAAGTGAGTCCAACCGCCCTATGGAAATTAACATGGGAAAAACGTGTTTTGGGACCCCCCTTTTTTCTCGGCCCCCCCTCGACAAAACCCCCCCAAATTTTCAAGGGCTGCTTAGAAACAAAATGTGCCATTTTCCTGAAAATTTCAGCCGATTCCGTCCACAAACGCCAAAGTTATTAGACATAGAATTTTCAAAAATCCCATAGAGAAAAAATCCTAACTATATATACCTACTGGCAATAGCCAGTAGGTAATATATATATATATATATATATATATATATATATATATATATATATATATATTACCTACTGGCGTTCGCCAGTAGGTATATATAGTTAGGATAAATTCCCTATGGGACTTTTGAAAATTCTATGTCTAATAACTTTGGCGTTTGTGGATGGAATCGGCTGAAATTTTCAGGAAAATGGCACATTTTGTTTCTGAGCAGCTCCTGAAAATTTGGGGGGGTTTTGTCAAGGGGGGGCTGAGAAAAAAGGGGGGTCCCAAAACGCGTTTTTTGCATTGAGTTTTCCATAGGGCGGTTGGACTCACTTTTAGCTCGAACGGCTGAATGGATTTGCACGAAACTTGGCAAAATTGTAGGGACTGTTAGCCCGATGTGCCTTTGCTAGGTCTCAATATATGTGCTCCAGTAGTTTTTGAGAAATTAACGTTCAAACCAAGATATATATCTGTAACAGCGCTCTGGGCAGCGATCCGGTCCGCTTACTTTTCGCTTATCGGAACTTTGCGCGCAGAAAGCTGATTGGCTCTCCGGTGTCTGTCAACATTCTAAACAGTCCGGAGCGGACGCCATCTTGTCTCTCGGTAGGATCGAGAGAGAAGAAGAGGTGGAAAACGAAGGGGGAATTTAATGAAAGGGGGCAAGGTATCCCCCTCTTGACCTCCTAGGAATGTTGTTGGGGTTATTAAAGGGTCCCGTGGGGAAAATAAAAAAAAAATGATTTTTCACGGTAGAAGCGCGGCCGCGAACTGGTAGCGAAACGGGAATTCGCCATTTTGTGCTTCGTAAATTAAATTACTAGTTATAAGTGGGTACGGGAGACGTATCCTAATCCCCTATGTTTCCTGAGGGTGGGTGAGGAGGCTGATATATGTTGATACATCTCTTCCAGCGGCTGTGCGTGAGCTTTTTTTTTTTTTTTGCTGCGTGACAGTCCGGAGCGGCCGCCATCTTGTCTCTCGGTAGGATCGAGAGAGAAGAAAAGGTGAAAAACTAAGGGGGAATTTAATGAAAGGGGGCAAGGTATCCCCCTCTTGACCCCCTAGGAATGTTGTTGGGGTTATTAAAGGGTCCCGTGGGGAAAATAAAAAAAAAATGATTTTTCACGGTAGAAGCGCTTCACGGGCCGCGAACTGGGCCGCAAACTGGTAGCGAAACGGGAATTCGCCATTTTGTGCTTCGTTAATTAAAGTACTAGGTATAAGGGGGTGCGGGAGACATATCCTAATCCCCTATGTTTCCTGAGGGTGGCTGAGGAGGCTGATATATGTTGATATATCTCTTCCAGCGGCTGCGCCATCTTGCCTTTTTTCGAATGCCACAATTTTGTCGTGCACGGCAGCCATTTTAGATGCCAGGCTGGTCCCAGGCTATCACCTACCCCTGCGGATGTAGTTTATGGCCCCAGCTGTAGAGAATTCAGACATGCCAATTCTCCTGATTCAGGCGTGTAAGTACTGATTTCAGTGCTAGTCTCCCGCCTCCCGATTTCTGCCAGCAAAAACCCGGGGGCATATTACTAACAACTAGCGATAATTTTTGTCTATAACTTGTTTAGAGACAAAAATTATCGCCGCACATCGGCGATTTTTATCGCAGATAAACCTTGCTATTATCGCAGAAAAGTCAGCGATATTCATGTATTATCGACCTAATGCTCTTAGCCATGTTATCCACCTCCCATTGGATAACATGGCTAAGACCTGCTCAGGGCAGGTGTTAGCTTTTGGAGATATTCGCGCTTAGTGCGAATATCTCCAAAAGTTGGTAATAGAAGGTAGCGATGTTAGGGACTGTTTCCAGTCGCTAACATCTTGGCACGCCACTTTGCATGTCATTAGTGATAAGTATCACTGACATGCAAAGCCGGGCCCAAGATGGTCGCTATCTCCTTTTAGGTGTCACTAACTGGTGTTAGCGACAGCTTGATAATAGGGAAATAATTTTATCTCCGCTTTCATGGTTTTTAAAGCCAAAAAAGCGGAGATAAACCCCCTTGCTAATATGCCCCACGATTCCTTGGGGGTTTCAGCTGATAGGGCTTGGTATTGTGTTACATGGTAATTTTTCCATGAAACGTCAGAGGGTCGATGTAGGGGTTCTAGAAGAGGTGATAAACCATTTAAGCCTCATGAACAAGCGCATGGTCTTTTAAAGATTTCTGAAGTACTCGGGGCGGCGGTGTGTGTGTGCCCTCTTTCAGGAGCGGGCGGGGGGGCACTGCCAGCAACTTGCCAGGTCAGGTAGTGTTCAACACGTGCATCACCCTTTCTCTGCTTGCTATTGCGCTCCATGCTTCGGAAAGGTAAGAAAAAGAACGTGCATTTGAGTTTGAAATGTCCGATCCTGCAGCAGCACACTTCCAAAGCCCACACATGACAATAACCCGATTCAAGGCCCCATTCACCCGTTTTTCAAAAAATAGATAACAGTCCAACAAAGTAAGGTTATAAAACTTTATTAACTTTTAACGATAATGAACAGAACAAAAACTAAAAACATTTAAACATTTATTAACACAAAAAGCAACAATGGTTAGAAGCTGTCTTTTGTGCGAATAGTCCCAAGGCAGCACAACGTGCAGAGTTCTGGACGGCACCCAGGTGATGTCGCCTGGGTGCCGCACTGGTTTAGGGATCCTACAATGCTGCTCCGAAAATTGGCGTGGGGCGTCCCGGGTGGGGCGGGGGGAGGCCTCGTCAGTAGCGGTCTGCTGTGCGAATAGTCCCAAGGCAGCACAACGTGCAGAGTTCTGGACGGCACCCAGGTGATGTCGCCTGGGTGCCGCACTGGTTTAGGGATCCTACAATGCAGCACAGAAAAACAGCGTGGGGCGTCCCGGGTGGTGCGGGGGGAGGCCTCGTCAGTAGCGGTCTGTGTCCAGTGTCACATGGCTGACACAACATGTACGACAGGCACCCAGGTGATGTCCAGTAAACTGCCGCACTGGTTTTGGTATCCTACAATGCTGCTCCGAAAATTGGCGTGCGGCGGCCCGGGGGGGGGGGGGGGAGGCGGCGTGAACGGGCCTCCCCAGGTGGCGGCCATCTAGCTGAGTTGCGTCTCGCTCACCATGTTGTGGAGTTGCTCCCACTCTTGCAGTGCAGCGATAGGCGGCTGCCACATGGCTGTCAAAATGGCGGACGGCTCTTCGGTTTTGGGCCTGGTCCACTGAAATGGCCCTGGGACACCTTGGAAGTCGGACGCTTGCCTGCTAGGGCTTGGGCTCCATTCTCGAAAAGCGTCCCCTCAGCCGTGAAGATTGTATAAAAGTCTTGGGGGCCCCCGACTCCCGCAGGCTTCCGGTGGGGAGCGGCTGCCATGATTGCTCGCGGAATGACCACGACGGAGCCACGAGATGGTGGTGCTCTCATGCTGACGCCAGCTTCAGTCTGAATGATCCAGAAACAAGGTGGGGCTTTCATCGGTTGGGAAAAAAAATGTTCTAAACCAATGAAAAGTGTTATTTTTAGGTCATATGACCAAGCCTTCCATCTTTAGGAAACCAAAAGTAAAATGAACCAATGAAAAGTTTTATAAACAAGTCACATGACCTGTTCTGCGGCATAGGGCTACAAAAAGCGTAGAAAATCCGTTGGCACGTGAGGCGGCGTCAGTAGCGGACCGATGTGCGAATAGGCCGAAGGCAGCACAACGCGTCGAGATCCGGATGGCACCGAGGTGGTGTCCAGCAAATTGCCGCACTGGTGTGGCCATCCTACAATGCTGCGCCGAAAGACGGCGTGTCCAGCAGAATTGCGGTCACTGTTGCGGTACAGTGACTCGAACGCGCCGAGATCCGGATGGCGCCGAGGTGGTGTCCAGCAAATTGCCGTACTGGTGTGGCCATCCTACAATGCTGCGCCGAAAGACGGCGTGTTCAGCTGAGTTCCGGTTAGTCTTCCGGCACAGTGACTCGAACGCGCTGAGATCCGGATGGCACCGAGGTGGTGTCCAGCAAGTGGCTGCACTGGTGTGGCCATCCTACAATGCTGCGCCGAAAGATGGCGTGGGGTGCCCCGTTGGCTTATGAGGTGATGTCAGTAGTGGACTGATGTGTGAATAGGTCGGAACCAGCACAAGGCGCCAAGATCCGAATGGCAAGTCCTGGATGTTGAGTGCCTCAGTTGAGATTTCTGAGCAGTGCTTGTAGAACTGTCTGAAGCTTATTTGCACCTGCTGCAGCTTCACTAGGTCCGGCGGAACTTGTTGCCTTTTCCTTTGTGCTTCTTTTCCTACAATGCGTTTCTTCTGAAGACACGACCAGGTCCCTGAATGTGTGCAGGGGGACGCTATTGAATGAATGAACGCGCCGAGATCTGGATGGTCAAGTTTCATCTGGCAGTTTTTCTCCATCCCTCCTGGATCAAAGAAGGTGAATGCTAAATATGCCACCTGCCTCATCTGAACATATGAAGTTAACTTGTATACACTGTGGTGCTATGCTGTCCTATGGCAACATGAGCATCAACCTGATGAATACGGCATTCGAAAATCATAAATGCCCTAATGCACCCAAGAAGTAATTTTTTTTTTTCTCCAGTTGAGCCGTTTTCAATGTCTGTTTTTTGTTCTTTCCCCTCCATCAAAAACAAAACAAAAATACAAGGCGCTAAGATCCGAATGGCAAGTCCTGGATGTTGAGTGCCTCAGTTGAGAGTTCTGAGCAGTGCTTGTAAGACTGTCTGAAGCTTATTTGCACCTGCTGCAGCTTCACTAGGTCCGGCGGAACTTTTTTCCTTTTCCTTTCTGCTTCTTTTCCTACAATGCGTTTCATCTAAAGACACGACCAGGTCCCTGAATGTGTGCAGGGGGACGCTATTGATTGAATGAAAATGGCGGCTTGACACAAAGCTGACTCAAGCGTTACTGTTGGTGCTATACAGACAAAAATTGGTTTTCAGTTTGTACATTCTTCAGGTTTTTTTTTCCATCCAAGTCTGATTGAGAGTTTGTAGAAAAATGGCTTCAGATTTTCCACATACTACTCTTCAACATTCTTCCTAAATGTAACAATGTGAAATTCACTAGGAGAACGGCTGTTTCTGTTTCCTTTCAAAATGCTGCCACCAATATTTTCTGAATGGAAGACACCATCTTGTAGCATAAAGGGCCGAAAGGGGTTCTGGTCTGGCCGATGGTTGGTGGAGACATTTTGACTATATCTTGGACCTGCCCGGCCTCGCCCAAAATGGCGCCGGTATAAATGGGACTCGTAACTCTTTGCCCGCAAATGTATATCTAGAAAATGTTATTGTAAGTGGCCCTGTCGTATTTTAATTACAAAATGTACGTCCACCGATTCCGCAACTGTTAGACACCTTTGTTCTTGTCACCTAATGGCCCGCTCGTTACGTTCTTCTACAGTGTAAATGTCTCCTCATCATATACGATTTGAGTTTGCTCCGTGGCCGGCCCACGTGGTTATAGGCCCGTATTTGTATACTGACATTTTCACAATAAAGGTTTTTAAAACAAAACACGGTAGTAGTATTTTCATTTGTAAAGTTTTTACTTTTAGTGACTGTTTTCGAATCAGTAAAAGGCAAGTGAAATAAAGCAGTCCAATTACATGACGGATAAAAGGTATAATATGTAGGAACGCAGTAAAGATAAATGGTCAAGGGCAGTTGTGTTTTTCATGTCTGCAACATAAAGTGATCGATAAGAATCTGATAATCAGGCGTATCGGCGACTAAGACAGCAGGCCGAATCTCTTTTACTCAACGGCTCCGTCATGGAAGGAAGAAACGCCCTTTTTCTCGAAAAAGGAATATATTTTACTTGCCAGACAGTTGTAAATTTTCCGGGAAAGTACATTAGCTTGGAATATTATAACATATGTTTGAAAAAAAAATATTGTTCGAAAATAATAAAAAGCGTAATTTTTAGGTCATATGACCAAGCTTTTCATCATTAAATTAACAAAAGTAAAATGAACCAATGAAAAGTTTTATTAACAAGTCACATGACCTGTTATGCTTACGTTACGCGCTGCGCGCCGCGCCTCGGATCACTTCCGGGTGCGCTAACGCGGCGTGTCATAAAACGCATTACGCGACAACGTAGGTCAAGAATATAGTCTAAATGTCTCCACCAACCAGCGTTCAGAACACAACCCCTTTCAGCAGTCCAAAAAGTTCTGTTAAATGACAACAGAGGGGACAGGCAACAAGAACCATCAGTCAAAGAGGGGAGGGCAAGTTCTTCTCTTCCGGGTCATGTTGGGGCGCTACCGGAACTGATCGAATTGGTAGTCTACAGTGTTTCTGGATGTTTCAGACTAAAGCTGGCGTCAGCATGAGACCACTACCATTTCGTAGCTCCGTCGTGGCCATTCCACGAGCAATCATGGCAGCCGCTCCCCACCAGAAGCCTGCGGGAGTCGGAGGCCCCCAAGACTTTTGTAGAATCTTCACGGCTGAGGGGACGCTTTTCGAGAATGGGACCCAAGCCCTAGCAGACAAGCGTCCGAGTTCCAAGGTGTCCCAGGGCCATTTTAGTGGACCAGGCCCAAAACCGAAGAGACGGCCGCCATTTTGAGAGTCCTGTGGCAGCCGCCTATCGCTGCACCGCAAGAGCGGGCGCATCTCAACTACATGGTGAGCGAGACGCTGTAGTCGCAAGAGCGGGCGGAAAACAGCTGAATGGCGGAAGAGGCACAGTGTAGCAAAAGCGGGCGGAATGGCAACTAAAACGATAAAGGGGCGCCCCACTACAGCTTGTCTTCAGGTCAAACGGATTGTGGGACAAGGTCCAGAATTGAAGAGTCATCAAAAGGCAAAAAGTACCGCCGGACCCCGGGAGCCGGCCGCCTATGTCCGGGGCGATCTCAGGCTACACCAGTGCTATAAGACTTGGGGAGGGTGTCGGAGCCAAGCGTCTTCTCCGAGTCCATGGCCATCACAGCGCCCCTCAGGGGCCTCCGTCAAGCTGTTTAGGAAGGTAACATATGACATTGTTTTCTAATGCAGTCAGGTCCACAAACGACACTCACTTACTTTGAGAATAGTGAAGCTGCAGTAGGTGGAAATAAGCTTCAGACAGTGTTACAAGCGCTGCTCAGAACTCTTAACTATGGCACCCAACATCTAGAACTTATGCTATTTGAGAATGGTAGTGACATCGAAGCATCTCGGGGACCAAAACCATTAACGTACTTTCACGTATGAAAATCTTACTTGGGGAGGGGGCAGGAGCGAAGCGCCCCCTCCCAGTCAGCGCCACCACATCGTATGTTGAAAATCTGAAGCCATCGTTCTACAAAGTCAACCAAACTTGGATTGAAAAATCTAGAAAAATGTACAAACTGAAAACCAGTTTTGGTCTGCATCAGTAGCAACGCTTGAGTCAGCTTTGTGTCAAGCCGCCATTTTGATTCAACAAAGCACAGGCATTGAAAAAGGCTGAAATTCAGAACTCTAAACTATGGCACCCAACATCCAGGAGCTTGCTCTCCGGATCTTGGAGCCTTGTGCTGTTTTCGATCTATTCACACATCGGTCCACTACTGACATCATCTTATAAACCAACGTTATGTAAATAGTTTTTTAATAAAATGTTTTACCCTGTTTCTTTGCTGGTGTGTTGTCTATATTTTTAATATTTGCATAGGGTTTGTCATTATTTTGTGCGGGATGGGTGATAGAGCCGAGCTGTCTTGCAGCCCTCATGGTGTGGAGCTCAGTTCATCTCACTATTTTCGTATTTCTCAAGAAGGGTTGTTCCTAATATTTCTATTTTAGCGAGGTCAAAAAGAGATCCAATTAGTGGCCTACTGATTTTGCTCGATTACTTTTATTTTTTTACACGATTTTTCACTATCTGCAAAGACTAAACAGAGGATTGCGACTTTGTGCTTGTTTGTAAATAGAGAATGATCCAAAGAGAACCAATTCTAAAACAGTAAATGCTTGGACAACAATCAATCAAATGGAGAGACAAGGAGGTACGACGGATTACAACGGGGGTAAAGGCCTGCGTTAACTACTCTTCTGTATCTGCAAAGAGAGAGTACTAACAAAGGCAAAAGAGGGGAGGGGGGGGGGGGGGCAGCGTTCAAAGCACATCAGCGTGCATAAATACGAAAATGTTTTTATCTATCACGTACTTGACATTTTAAAGCTTTTCATATTTGCTATTAAAAAACCAATGAAATTCACAGAAAAAACCATAGGTTATAGTGGATATATAGTTAGGAATTTGCATTTACAAAACCTTGAAAATTCAATGAAAAAACCATAGGTTATAGGCCATATATAGTTAGGAATTAGCATTTACAAAACCTTATTTTACTCGCATAAAACCATTGAAATTCCATATATAGTTAGCTAACTATAAGCGCTAACTATATATCGCGCACCCGCAATCCACTGCTGATGATGTCACATATTACATCATTCATGACATGGTCAGTGACATCACTGATGACATCACTGATGACATCTCAAATGACATCACTGATGACAACTCAAATGATATCAATGATGACATCTCAAATGACATCACTGATGACAACTCAAATGACATCACTGATGACATCTCATTTGTCATCACTGATCACATCACTCATGTGATAATACAATGAACCTCTTCAGACTCTAATATAACCTTACATACACTCAGTATAAACAGACACTCACAGACTGTCACTCATCCATGGAGTTACTCACACACCTAGTCAGTCATGCAAAGAATCAATCACACCTCCATTTCCTCAACTATACAGTTATACACATCTTACTTATTCAAACATATAATAACACATATTTACTCTCTTATATAATCCCTGATACAAGCTCACAGTGATCGATACAGCCACTCACACATTCACTGGCTCTTATGTTCAGTTATTTATATATGTCAACTCTCACATGTATTGTGTTTTACATACGTACTTACTTGCACATGTAGCAATGAGAAATCCATTCACTCACCAACACACCCATGCACAGTCAACCGCCCATATAGCTGTTTCCACATGCACTCTTGAACTCATACTCCTAGTGAATCAACTGCTTACACATCTATGCACAGAGTCACGCACCTCCCAGCCACCCACACACACACTCAGCCTCCCATTCAAATACTTGGGCAACCAATCAATAACCCATATGGCCACTCTTATAGCTACTGATCAACACATGCAGCAGCTTACACAACAACAAACATACTGATGCACAAATTAAGACAGTTTAGTCACTAACCCATGCACTCAGTGAGACACATTTAATCACTCTTTCATACAGTCAGTCATGCACCTACTAAATTCTTCATCTAGACACTTATACATCCACTCATTCTTCAATATGTAAAACATATTTAAACTTTACAGACACATACAATCACTGGATGTTGTGATCAGTGATGTCATCAGTGATGTCATTTGAGATGTCATCAGTGATGTCATCAGTGATGTCACTGACCATGTCATGAATGATGTAATATGTGACATCATCAGCAGTGGATTGCGGGTGCGCGATATATAGTTAGCGCTTATAGTTAGCTAACTATATATGGAATTTCAATGGTTTTATGCGAGTAAAATAAGGTTTTGTAAATGCTAATTCCTAACTATATATGGCCTATAACCTATGGTTTTTTCATTGAATATATATATATATATATATATATATATATATATATATATATATATACATATACATATATATATATATATATATATATATATATATATATATACACATATACATATATATATATATATATATATTCACTGAAAAAACCATAGGTTTCACACCAGTTATAGTTAGCTCGAAATTGCTTGGTTCAGCTTATAAATAAAATCTGTGCTTTAAGTAACTATTGGATCCGCGTGATTTCCTGGGTCGCTGCGGTCGGAGCCTGGGAGGTTGCACTTGTTCGATATATATATATATATATATATATATATAAATATATATATATATATATATATATATATATATATATATATATATATATATATATATATATATATATATATCCAACACGTGACTCCTCTGATCTCTCGGTGTCTCAGCAAGCACGCAGCACACCAGCAAACAGGAAGGAGACGGACCACAGCACATCAGCAGAGTAGTCCTTTCACAACGATATATATATATATACCAATCTGTATTGAGGATTGAGTGGATATTTAACTGTCCGGATGTAGTATTTAGCAGCTGTCTGACTGTCTGTTTAAATGAGTAATTAAAAGTGTCTCGCTTAATACATGGATTAGTAACTAAACTATGTGAATGTGTGCATCACTGTCTCTGTTGTATAACATGCTGGATCAGTTGGTCACTAACTACATGAGTGTGTATATTAGTTATTGATTAGTTAGGTGAGTATTTGTATGGGACACTGAGTTTGTGAATGGTTGGATGGGTTGTGTGTAACTCTATGCATAGATGTGTGAATGGTTGATTGACTAGGTGTATAGGTTTAAGAGTGCATGTGGAAACAGTTGTTTGGGTGACTGTGTTTTTTTATTTGTATGTTGGTGAGGGAATATATGTGATTGTGAGAGTAACTATATGAACTAGTGTAACATCCTTTGACCCTAGGCAAATCATTTAATCTCCCCGTGCCTAGCAAAAATTAATGTGTGTCCTGATGTAATGTAACTGATGCTATGTAAAGCGCTCTGATACCCGGTTCGGGTCAAGTTCGCGCTATATAAAACAATGCAAAAAGAAATAAAAAATTAGTGACAGCATCTATAAGTGATTCTGTTGTTGAATGCATAGGTCTGTGTGTGTAGACTTAGGAATCAGTGAGTGGGTATGTAGTAACTGGTATTGGTGTGTTAATGATTTCAAATATGGTACTCTGTATTTTACAGTGAGTGAAGAAAGGTTATACTAGTGTATGATGAGGTGTACCAGATTGTCACGTGGATGATGTCATCACAGTGATGTCATTTGAGATGTCATCAGGGATGTCATCAGTGATGTCACTGACCATGTCATGAAAGATGTAGTCATGACATCATCAGCAGTGCATTGAGGGCGCGCGAGTTATAGTTAGCAGAACAAACTATAACGGGAGGCATTTCTATGATGTTAGACGAGTGAAATGTCCAGCTAACTATAACACCCCTAAAACCTATGTTTTTTCAGGTGAATTTC
>NW_028255816.1:0-169259 GCF_964263255.1 Lissotriton vulgaris | reverse complement strand
CATGTTGCCATTTTACCTTTGTGTTGTATCTCTATCAAATTCTCTTTATGTTCAGGACAAATAACTGCTACACATTAATCATTGCCCTAAATTTCCGACAGTTTGTTGCGCAAATGTGTGAATACTTATTATGAGGCACCCAATTGAAGAACACAGTCTCTCCACATAGGGAGATATTGCTGTCTATTAACCCATGATTTCGACTCATTAAGCCGAAGTGGCAAATCCATAGACCAAAGCAATAATGCATAATATTTCAATTGCCAGATTCTTCCCCGGTGGGCCTCAATCTTAATTTCAGTAGTTTTGCAAACCTACACATGGGTTGCTAGGAGGATCAGGTTCTCAACAACCCGCCATTGGACAAATGGAACAGCCATATATCTTTGTGGCTACGGTTCATAGATTATATTTTTGTAATATTGAGAGATAGCAAGGGTACTGCAGAGATGTTTATGACTGCAATAAACTCAAGTAGTCTGAACCTCAAATTCACCAGCCACAACAGAGCCATTGAATCAGTATGTTAAAGAAGAGGTTGTAGAGCACAAACTAAATACCACACTGTATAGGAAGCCCAGGGCAAGGAACAGCACACTGCATGGCAAATGTTTACATCCCACACCCTTAAGCAGACACTTAATGAATTTAAATGCCATGGTTTCAAGTGTAGGTTGAATGGGACAAGCATTGAGAAAGGCCGGATTGTCTGAAACAGGTCTGCTTGTAAAAAGAATACATCCACAATATTTGACTCCACAAGTGCCCTTATCTGTTTTTGGAGGAGTTAATGAATGTCTACGTGAGTCCGCCCTCATGAACATTGAACCCGCCATAAGGTGTTCAGCAGCTTTGAGGTGGAACTTACAAATTAATTGATTTGGATGCATCCAGAACCATCACTGAGATAATATTTTGGCATGTATTTTGCTGGCTAAGCAGCCAGGGATGATGTAATCCAAGGATATGCAGCTTTTGAGCTACATTTCTGCAATTATGGACTGAAAGCATTTGTGGCTGGCGAGGGCAACTGGTAGAATGTAACAACAGCAATCGTGCAAGAGTGCTCAACTTCTTTTTGGATAACAATTGACAGTTCATCCATGGGGTGGAATAGAAGCAGGGACTGCACATTACTGACCGGCATGGTTAAAACAACAGCAAGTATTACGTTTTCAAACAAATGCTCATTAGTTGTAAGGTTTATTCTGTTGCATTTTTTTCAACACCATTTGTGAACATGAACACTGCTTTAATTAAATATGTCCATGCCAGTATTGCAGCCAAAATGAAAGATATTGACTTGAGATGGCACAGTTCCTTATTAGTGTTGCCATACTCTTGTCCAATTTAAATGTGGCTGTATGAATTTAAATGCAACGGTTTTAAGTGTAATTTGATTGTAGCAAGCATTGAGAAAGGCTGGATTTGCCGACCCGCTTCTGCTTGAAAAAATAATAAATCCATGGTATTTGACTCTGTGAGTGCCTGTATCTTTCTTTGGAAGAGTTAATGAATGTCTAAGTGAGTCGGCCCTCATGAACGAGCACCCGCCATAAGGAGTTCTGCAGCTTTGTGGTGGAACTTACAAACAAATATATATACTTAAAAAATATGTGGAAGTCAAAAGAGTACTCAGAGGGTTGTGGATTACTTTAATGCCAAACCACCAAGATGCAACCAATTAATTATTGCAAGAATGGGCTGAACAGGTAATAAACTCATCATTGGGCTTGATTGTAATGTTAATTAAACATATTGAGATTTTATTAAACAACATCCAGGAACAACTTAAGGAGTTAGAGAAAGAAATAGCCAATATGGACTTGAATCTGGAAGTGAGAAAAGTGAAGGAAGAAAATGAAAAACAAATTGTGAAAAATTGAAGAAAGTTTCCAAATATGGAAACAAACTAAATTTCAAAGGGATAAGTATGATTATAATGAGGGACAGGCTTTTACTTATGCCATGAAGTTTGATGCCTGGAAACAACACTAGAAATTGGACAGTGCAACAAATGCATTTGGGGGTCTGTCATCATTAACATCTACAGATATCAGTGAAGGAGAATCTGATCAAACAGGAGAAAAAGTAAGGCACACTTTTTTAGGCGACAAAATACTTGGGAGAAAAACATGGGAGTCCCTACACAAACCTTCAGGGGAAGAGGGAAAGGATGTCGAAGGGGAGAGGAAGCAGACGTGAAAAAGACACAACATCAAAAGAAAAAATAGGAATGACTACGAGGAGTATGAAACAAAAGAAGACATAAACAGCAAAGAAGATGACCTAGTGGTTGTTCATCTATCTAAAAGATTTATGTCAGATTATGAAGTTTCTTTGATAAAAAGGTGTCTACATGTTTGTCTAGTGAGTCATATGGACCTGCCACAGACTCAAATTGATCTTTATGAATACATGAATACATAAGAAAGATCAAATTGACTAAAACATTTGCAGAAAGTAACATGATGAAGTACAACAATATATCAGTCACAACGAGATTGATTTAAGCATAAAGGACTCAGGAAATCTCCTTACACTAATTGGTTTAGAAGAGAATAAAGAGGAAATGGGTATATCAGAATTTGACAAGTACTGCCCTCAGATAGGAGCAGGAGTTAGTGGTAAGAAACCGAAATATTTCTTCTATCCGCAATTACTACCAGCTAATAAGATTGACATATTCCAGGTATCTATAATACATGATATCTACAAAATGAAAAAGCTAAAATATTTTAATAACCTGATATCGGCCGAAATGAAACCAATCCACAATATACAATGTAATCTATGGAGATCAAGATTGCTGATAAAAGTGGTAATGTCACCATTATGGATAAGGATTATTATACAAAGAAAGTCCTTTCTCAACTTAAGAACAAGAATTACTATAAAAAAATTGGAAGAGAGCCCAACCTCACAATGCAAATTTGAACTGGATAATTACCTCAAAGAATGGACAAACAACAACCATCTGGATGAGGATGAATGGAAATATTTGACAACTGTACACCCCACGATACCTACGATGTACTTCCTACCTAAAATTCATAAACACCTGACAAAACCCCCTGAAAGACCAATAATCTCAGCGAACAGTGCCCTCCTGGAACCAATAGCTAACTATATTGATTTCTTCCTGATGCCTTTTGTACAAGATCTAAACACATATCTTAAGGACAATAGCGGTTTTTCAAGACATCTTCAAGAGATCCATTGGCAAGATACTTTTAGACTAACTAACACTGGATGTGATATCTTTATATATGAACATTGACAATGAAATAGTGTATCACAGCATGTGGAAACTTCTTAAACCAACGAAACATACAATTTGCCCACCACAATGAAATGCTACTTAAAATGAGTCAACTATGTTTGACTGAAAATATCTTCCTATTTTGGAACTACCTGTTCCTACAGATCAAGGGGACAGCTATAGGCTTTTTTATTTAGGCATAGCTATGCCTGTTTAACAATGGGATGGTAAACTTGTAAACTTGTAAACTTGTGGATTTGTAGAGCGCGAATTGTTGCCCGGAGGCGTCCAAGCGCTAGGATAACCAGAGCCTACTGAAGAGCAGGGGGGGGGGGGGGGGCAGGCAGTTAGTAAGCGGATGCAAACAAGAAGGTCTTTAATTGCTTGCGGAATTCAGTGAGGTTAGGGTTAGCTCTAAGATGGAGTGGCAGGGAGTTCCAGGTTTTGGACGCGTTGTATGTAAACGTCCTTCCGCCAGATCTGGATCTTTTTATTCTTGGCACCACTGCCGAGAAGGTCTGGCTGGAACGAAGACTTCGGTTTGGGGTGTGATGGGTAACCAGGTCGCGTGTGATGCTGGGTCCTGTGTCCCAGAAGGCTTGATGGGCTATGCATAGTGTCTTGAACAGAACTCTCTGCCGGATCGGAAGCCAGTGAAGGCTAATCAATCCGGCCCTCACTGAGTGTCTGTGGGGAATTTTGAGCAGAAGACGTGCTGCGCAGTTCTGTACAATCTGCAGCCTGCGTAGGGTGTATTCTGGGGCGCCGAGATGGAGTGCATTATTAAAATCTAGGCGTGATTGAATAAGACCTTGAATGGCTACCTGTTTGGCTTCCATGGGAAGGAGGGGAAATATTTTATTTAACACCCTCATGATGCCAAAACAGGTGGCTGAAAGTTTAGTGGCTTGGACATTAAAAGATAGCTAGTTGTCTAGCCACACTCCGAGGCTTTTGATGTTATTTTTGGGGGTTGAGGGGGGCCTAAACATGGGGGCCACAGAGAGGGAGGGAGGGCCAGATCTGATGGGCCTACGAGCATCAGCTCTGTTTTGTCCCCGTTCAGCTTCAGGGATGATAATGACATCCAGTTCCTCACCTCCTCCAGGCATTCTCTAAGCCCGCCTGGCGCAGTTCGGTTTGCCTCCTGCGCCAGTGAGACCACTAGCTGCGTGTCGTCCGCATAGTGGTGGGATGGTGGGAGCAACAACTAGCTTGGCAACCACAACATGGTCAATATGTGAACAGGATCATCATGTTGCTGAGATATATAGGTGATCTTTTTATTATTTGGAATGGAATGGGGAATGAATTTGCTGAATAGTTTCAATATTAAATTCAACCCATACTATGTAGATATTCTATAAGATGATCAAGAGGTGTGCTTCTGGATACAGAAGTATATATCCAAAATCCTAATAACTCTGCAGCAAAAGGAAACTGAAACTAACTCAATTCTCCATGCCTAAAGTGTCCATCAATCATTAATAGCATCCCATATGGAGAATTCTTAAGGATATGCAGGATCTGTTCACAAGAAGAGAAATGGAAGAAACACAGTGAAGTCACAGCTCAGAGATTCAGTAAAAGAGGCTATACTCGGGGAACAATCCCCTCTTACCTCAGAAGAACTGCTCAAAAACGAAGAATAGACCTGTTAAAAATAAACAAAGAAGTGAACATCTCCAAAAAATACCAATCCGGCTGATTACAACCTTTTCAGTGTAAGCTAAAAACATCACAGGGATTTTAACAAAGAACTGCAATATCCTTAAACTAGATCAAATAGTAGCAACATTTTGGGCAATCATCTCTATATACTATTCAGACGAGCCAAAAATATGAAAGATTAATTGGTACTTAGCCATTTCCGCAAAGATAAGAAGAGTGGATCCAATTGGCTAAAGCCAATGGGTTTCTTTAAATGCAACAACTGTAAAGTGTGCCAAATTGCAAAACATCAAAAACAAATCACATTTGTCAATACATTGGAATGGACAATAAATCAACATATTATGTGTCAAAGTCAATATGTAGAGCATGTCATTGAATGCTCATATGACTTGGGAAGTGGGAAGTACAGTGTGTTAACTTAAAAAGTTGATTCTGGAACATGTATGAGCAACAACAAATAAGGACCGGAGTAACGCAGTGGCCAAGCACAGGAAGTCCCATCATGATAGTGATTTGGAAGAAATTGAAATTCTATGCAATCACGCATCCTGAGGGGGGAGGTGACCATGAACGGAAACTAAGACAACAGGAATCACTGCACATTTTAAACCTACATACTCTCACCTCACAAGGTTTGAACCAGAAAAAAGAACTGTACATAAATCTATTAGACTCTTTGGAATCTCAGAAAAAGTAACTGCTGGTTTTATGTCTCACATGTCACTTTTACATTCATTGTTTACATACGATTAATACATTTTGAGCCATTAGAGTTGAAATCGCTTTGGCTAACAATATATAATGTGAACTACCTAGTTGCATGATTTGATAAGGAAAGCTGGTGATATACTGATAGAAGCAATTGGTTGGAAATAACCCAATATTTAGGCTCCAAGGTCTTTTGCTTGACTCACCCTGAATATTTCACACAGTGAATAACATTGTGTTAATGAGAACCTTCCATAACACTTATGTGCGGAGTCTTCAATTATTTACTATAAGGTAGTCTTATAAATTAAGTGCAAAACACTGACACATTTTAGTATTTAATAGATTTAATTACAAACGTATAAATATATTTAAAACACTTAGATCCGGCCCAGGGTAAAGATACCAGTAATATCTATTTATTTGTATCTTCCTAAAGCTGCTATAAATCACTTAAGAAAATGTGATAGGGTTTTAAAGAAGTTCATATTTTATTTGAAAAACCAATAATACAAACAAAATAATCGTTTACCTCAACCTTCCAGCCATGTATTGATAGCATTTGCACTTTATGCATTTCACTATTTTTTACAGTGTGCTTTACAGAGACCATAACCCCGCGGGATTAACAAACAGGAAGTTAGGTATTACTCATATATCCACTCACTCACTAATACTGCAACTGACATCTCCACTCATACACCCAAACAGCTACTCACACACTTAGTCTGTCACCCAAAGAGCTACTCACAAACCTACTCACTCCCCCATACAGTCAATAACACAGCCACTTACTCACCTATACAGCTACACACACACACATTTACTTACTTAGACACTCAGACACCCATATAGGTACTCAGACAACCAATCAATCATCCATACAGCCACTCTTACTCACACACCCATACAGCCACTTAGCTACCAACTGACCGACTGATGCAAACATTTACACAACCATACATTAACTGAAATACCAAATCACTCACTCAGATGGTCAGTCACGCACCCACTAAATCGTCCTTGGTACATATATTTAACACTCATAAACCTTTTAAAAACACTCACAGTCCCCGTATGATATCATCAGTAATGTCATCAGTGATGTCATTTGTCAGTATTGTCATCAGTGATGTCCGTGACCATTTTATGAGTCTGTTATATGTAAGGTCATACGCAGTGCACTGCGGGGCGCAAGTTATAGTTAGCTAGAGCTAATTATAACTGCTGAATTTTACTGGTTTTGTAGAATTTCTTTTTTCCTGCGAATTCGTAATTTTTTTTAATTCTATTTCTATAATATCCATGTAACCCAGGGGTCTCCAAACCGGTCCTGGAGGGCCGGATCCATGCCAGATTTTGTGTATATCCCCATTGAGATACATGTAGTTATTTTAAAAATATGGCATGGATCCGGCCCTCCAGGACAGGTTTGGAGACCCCTGATGTAACCTTTGCATTTTTTAGTTAAAAATATAAATATATATATATATACTACAACTACCAGCTAGCATAGCGCACTGCAACAGGAGGTGGCAAGAGCAGTGCCTCCAATTGGATTAACCAAGTTCCAATGGGAATATAACTGGCAGGCTATGGCCCGCGCAGAAAACAACATTTGAAAAGCACGAAGCTGGCAATGAGGAAGGCAAACGCCGAAACGCGTCTGCCAGGTGTTTTATCCACTTTGCGTCCATGAGCTGGTGGCAATAAATCCTTACCTGGAGAAACCTTTATGCATGTGTCGGACCCGTTCTTTCTTGTGGAGGCGGAACTGGTGGCAGATGTTATATGCGGTGGTCGATTCCACATTATCCGACACGCCTCCCGTTCAGGTGGCCCGCTAATAGTCGACACTCGAGGTGGTGTTACGTGCTGGATGCACACAGCGGCCCCCCCCCTGCCCAGGATTTTCGTCGTGGTTTGGGGAGGTAGCGGCATCTTGCTGGTGAAGGTTCCTCTGGGAGATGATTGCCGCCAAATGTTTTGCCTCCCGTGGCAGAAAGTAGCGGACTCAAAAGCTGGCAATGCCGGGGCATAATCGTGTGTCCGGACCGGTCACTGAACCAGAGTCCGTGTTTTGAGACTCCCTGTGATATGCTGCGGGAACATGAAGGACAATGAGCATGCGTGGGGACTACTACTACCAGCTAGCATAGCGCACTGCAACAGGAGGTGGCAAGAGCAGTGCCTCCAATTGGATTAACCAAGTTCCAATGGGAATATAACCGGCAGGCTATGGCCCGCTCAGAAAACAACATTTGAAAAGCACGAAGCTGGCAATGAGGAAGGCAAACGCCGAAACGCGTCTGCCAGGTGTTTTATCAACTTTGCGTCCATGAGCTGGTGGCAATAAATCCTTACCTGGAGAAACCTTTATGCATGTGTCGGACCCGTTCTTTCTTGTGGAGGCGCGACTGGTGGCAGATGTTATATGCGGTGGTCGATTCCGCATTATCCGACACGCCTCCCGTTCAGGTGCTCCGCTGACAGTCGACACTCGAGGTGGTGTTACGTGCTGGATGCACACAGCGCCGCCCCCCTGCCCAGGATTTTCATTATTGTTTGGTGAGGGAGCGGCATCTTGCTGGTGAAGGTTGCTCTGGGAGATGATTGCCGCCAAATGCTTTGCCTCCCGTGGCAGAAAGTAGCGGACTCAAAAGCTGGCAATGCCGGGGCATAATCGTATGTCCGGACCGGTCACTGAACCAGAGTCCGTGTTTTGAGACTGCCTGTGATATGCTGCGGGAACAAGAAGGACAATGAGCATGCGTGGGGACTACAACTACCAGCTAGCATAGTGCACTGTAACAGGAGGTGGCAAGAGCAGTGTCTCCAATTGGATTAACCAAGTTCCAATGGGATATAACCGGCAGGCTATGGCCCGCGCAGAAAACAACATTTGAAAAGCACGAAGTTGGCAATGATGAAGGCACACGCCGAAACGCGTCTGCCAGGTGTTTTATCAACTTTGCGTCCATGAGCTGGTGGCAATAAATCCTTACAGGGAGAAACCTTCATGCATGTGTCGGACCCGTTCTTTCTTGTGGAGGCGGGACTGGTGGCAGATGTTATATGCGGTGGTCGATTCCGCATTATCCAACACGCCTCCCGTTCAGGTGCTCCGCTGACAGTCGACACTCGAGGTTGTGTTACGTGCTGGATCCACACAGCGGCGGCCCCCCTGCCCAGGATTTTCGTTGTGGTTTGGGGAGGGAGCGGCATCTTGCTGGTGAAGGTTCCTCTGGGAGATGATTGCCGCCAAATGCTTTGCCTCCTGTGGAAGAAAGTAGCGGACTCAAAAGCTGGCAATGCCGGGGCATAATAGTGTGTCCGGACCGGTCACTGAACCAGAGTCCGTGTTTTGAGACTGCCTGTGATATGCTGCGGGAACATGAAGGACAATGAGCATGCGTGGGGACTGCAACTACCAGCTAGCATAGTGCACTGCAACAGGAGGTGGCAAGAGCAGTGCCTCCAATTGGATTAACCAAGTTCCAATGGGAATATAACCGTCAGGCTATGGCCCGCGCAGAAAACAACATTTGAAAAGCACGAAGCTGGCAATGAGGAAGGCAAACGCCGAAACGCGTCTGCCAGGTGTTTTATCAACTTTGCGTCCATGAGCTGGTGGCAATAAATCCTTACCGGGACAAACCTTTATGCATGTGTCGGACCCGTTCTTTCTTGTGGAGGCGGGACTGGCGGCAGATGTTATATGCGGTGGTCGATTCCGCATTATCCAACACGCCTCCCGTTTAGGTGCTCCGCTGACAGTCGACACTCGAGGTGGTGTTACGTGCTGGTTGCACACAGCGGCGCCCCCCCTGCCCTGGATTTTCGTCGTGGTTTGGGGAGGGAGCGGCATCTTGCTGGTGAAGGTTCCTCTGGGAGATGATTGCCGCCAAATGCTTTGCCTCCCGTGGCAGAAAGTAGCGGACTCAAAAGCTGGCAATGCGGGGGCATAATCGTGTGTCCAGACCGGTTACTGAACCAGAGTCTGTGTTTTTAGACTGCCTGTGATATGCTGCGGGAACATGAAGGACAATGAGCATGCGTGGGGACTTCAACTACCAGCTAGCATAGTGCACTGCAACAGGAGGTGGCAAGAGCAGTGCCTCCAATTGGATTAACCAAGTTCCAATGGGAATATAACCGGCAGGCTATGGCCCGCGCAGAAAACAACATTTGAAAAGCACGAAGCTGGCAATGAGGAAGGCAAACGCCGAAACGCGTCTGCAAGGGGTTTTATCAACTTTGCGTCCATGAGTTGGTGGCAATAAATCCTTACCGGGAGAAACCTTTATGCATGTGTCAGACCCGTTCTTTCTTGTGGAGGCGGGACTGGTGGCAGATGTTATATGCGGTGGTCGATTCCGCATTATCCGACACACCTCCCGTTCAGGTGCTCCGCTGATAGTCGACACTCGAGGTGGTGTTACGTGCTGGATGCACACAGCGGCGCCCCCCCTGCCCAGGATTTTCGTTGTGGTTTGGGGAGGGAGCGGCATCTTGCTGGTGAAGGTTCCTCTGGGAGATGATTGCCGCCAAATGCTTCGCCTCCCGTGGCAGAAAGTAGCAGACTCAAAAGCTGGCAATGCCGTGGCATAATTGTGTGTCCGGACCGGTCACTGAACCAGAGTCCGTGTTTTGAGACTGCCTGTGATATGCTGCGGGAACATGAAGGACAATGAGCATGCGTGGGGACTACAACTACCAGCTAGCATAGCGCACTGCAACAGGAGGTGGCAAGAGCAGTGCCTCCAATTGGATTAACCAAGTTCCAATGGGAATATAACAGGCAGGCTATGGCCCGCGCAGAAAACAACATTTGAAAAGCACGAAGCTAGCAATGAGGAAGGCAAACGCCGAAACGTGTCTGCCAGGTGTTTCATCAACTTTGCGTCCATGAGCTGGTGGCAATAAATCCTAATCTGGAGAAACCTTTATGCATGTGTCGGAACCGTTCTTTTTTGTGGAGGCGGGACTGGTGGCAGATGTTATATGCGGTGGTCGATTCCGCATTATCCGACACGCCTCCCATTCAGTTGCTCCGCTGATAATCGACACTCGAGGTGGTGTTAAGTGCTGGATGCACACAGCGGCGCCCCTCCTGCCCAGGATTTTAGTGGTGGTTTGGGGAGGGAGCGGCATCTTGCTGGTGAAGGTTCCTCTGGGAGATGATTGCCGCCAAATGCTTTGCCTCCCGTGTCAGAAAGTAGCGGACTCAAAAGCTGGCAATGCCGGGGCATAATCGTGTGTCCGGACCAATCACTGAACCAGAGTCCGTGTTTTGAGACTGCCTGTGATATGCTGCGGGAACATGAAGGACAATGAGCATGCGTGGGGACTACAACTACCAGCTAGCATAGCGCACTGCAACAGGAGGTGGCAAGAGCAGTGCCTCCAATTGGATTGACCAAGTTCCAATGGGAATATAAACGTCAGGCTATGGCCCGCACAGAAAACAACATTTGAAAAGCACGAAGCTGGCAATGAGGAAGGCAAACGCCGAAACGCGTCTGCCAGGTGTTTTATCAACTTTGCGTCCATGAGCTGGTGGCAATAAATCCTTACCTGGAGAAACCTTTATGCATGTGTCGAACCCGTTCTTTCTTGTGGAGGCGGGACTGGTGGCAGATGTTATATGTGATGGTCGATTCCGCATTATCCGACACGCCTCCCGTTCAGGTGCTCCGCTGATAGTCGACACTCGAGGTGGTGTTACGTGCTGGATGCACACAGCGGCGCCCCCCCTGCCCAGGATTTTCGTTGTGGTTTGGGGAGGGAGCGGCATCTTGCTGGTGATGGTTCCTCTGGGAGATGATTTCCGCCAAATGCTTTGCCTCCTGTGGCAGAAAGTAGCTGACTCAAAAGCTGGCAATGCCGGGCCATAATCGTGTGTCCGGACCGGTCACTGAACAAGAGTCTGTGTTTTGAGACTGCCTGTGATATGCTGCGGGAACATGAAGGACAATGAGCATATGTGGGGACTACAACTACCAGCTAGCATAGCGCACTGCAACAGGAGGTGGCAAGAGCAGTGCCTCAAATTGGATTAACCAAGTTCCAATGGGAATATAACCGGCAGGCTATGGCCCGCGCAGAAAACAACATTTGAAAAGCATTAAGCTGGCAATGAGGAAGCCAAACGCCGAAAAGCGTCTGCCAGGTGTTTTATCAACTTTGCGTCCATGAGCTGGTGGCAATAAATCCTTACCTGGAGAAACCTTTATGCATGTGTCGGACCTGTTCTTTCTTGTGGAGGTTTGACTCGTGGCAGATGTTATATGCGGTGGTCGATTCCGCATTATCCGACACGCCTCCCGTTCAGGTGCTCCGCTGATAGTCGACACTCGAGGTGGTGTTACGTGCCAGAAGCACACAGCGGCGCCCCCCCTGCCCTGGATTTTCGTCGTGGTTTGGGGAGGGAGCGGCATCTTCCTGAAGAAGGTTCCTCTGGGAGATGATTGCCGCCAAATGCTTTGCCTCCCGTGGCAGAAAGTAGCGGACTCAAAAGCTGGCAATGCCGGGGCATAATCGTGTGTCCAGACCGGTCACTGAACCAGAGTCCGTGTTTTGAGACTGCCTGTGATATGCTGTGGGAACATGAAGGACAATGAGCATGCGTGGGGACTACAACTACCAGCTAGCATAGCGCACTGCAACAGGAGCTGGCAAGAGCAGTGCCTCCAATTGGATTAACCAAGTTCCAATGGGAATATAACCAGCAGGCTATGGCCCGCGCAGAAAACAACATTTGAAAAGCACAACGCTGGCAATAAGGAAGGCAAACGCCGAAACCCGTCTACCAGGTGTTTTATCAACTTTGCGTCCATGAGCTGGTGGCAATAAATCCTTACCTGGAGAAACCTTTATGCATGTTTTGGACCCGTTCTTTCTTGTGGAGGCGGGACTGGTGGCAGATATATATATATTTATATATTTCCAAGTTTGCCATGTGCTTTGGAGGCGCTCACAAGATACAACACAGGACTGCCTTGTTTGTTTGGAAGTCCTTTATTCCCTTTTGAAACCGGCAACTGTCTTTCACAAATGTCATTTCTCAGTCCTAAGCGTTTCGAGGCTCCTGCCTCTTGCTCACGGACTTCAGCACAGGGAAGCAGCAGTATCGGCGGGAATCACGTGTTGATCTTAGTTACCTGCCCCCAGGTGGGCTGGCTCTGGTGTCAGGCTGCAGGCATACTGGAACGTGTAGGAATGGAGATTGCCCCTCCCTTTCCCTCGCAGATACAGGCTTTCCAAAACTGTTCTTTTAATTAATAATGACGCTCTCCAGTGAGCCATTGAGAAGGAGATGCCGATTTTTCATTTTCCACGGGTGTTGTTCTTCTGCCTTTCGAGATTTCAGTGCCTCGTGGCAGTCCATTTCACTTTTTATGGCAGTGCGCACCCCACGACCGAGGCCGGCCGTTTGTAAATATTTCCAAGTTTGCCATTTGCTTTGGAGGCGCTCACAAGATACAACACAGGACTGCCTTGTTTGTTTGGAAGTCCTTTATTCCCTTTTGAAACCGGCAGCTGTCTTTCACAAATGTCATTTCTCAGTCCTACGCGTTTAGAGGCTCCTGCCTCTTGCTCACGGACTTCAGCACAGGGAAGCAGCAGTATCGGCGGGAATCACGTGTTGATGTTAGTTACCTGCCCCCAGATGGGCTGGCTCTGGTGTCAGGCTGCAGGCATTCTGGAACTTGTAGGAATGGAGATTGCACCTCCCTTTCCCTTGCAGATACAGGATACTAACATCAACACGTGATTCCCGCCGATACTGCTGCTTCCCTGTGCTGAAGTCCGTGAGCAAGAGGCAGGAGCCTCGAAACGCGTAGGACTGAGAATTGACATTTGTGAAAGACAGCTGCCGGTTTCAAAAGGGAATAAAGGACTTCCAAAAAAAACAAGGCAGTCGTGTGTTGTATCATGTGAGCACCTCCAAAGCACATGGCAAACTTGGAAATATATATATATATATATATATATATATATATATATATATATATATATATATATATATATATATATATATATATATATATATATATATATATATATATATATCAAACACAAGTTGTCCTCGGACTGGAACGCCACACACAGAGGGGAATACTGCACAGCACCTCGCAAGCGGCAGCATGTAGGCAGGCTGGGTGATATCCTAAAAGCCATACGCGTTTCGGGCTCCCATGAGCCCTTAATCACTGGCGGCAACGAAGTAGGACACAGGCGTTTGTAAGAACCGCTGAATTTATTTGATAAGAAGTCCCGCCCCAGTGGGCGAACAGGCATGCTGGTAGACGTAGTCCCATGTTGTTGCCTGACGAACTTCAAGGTTCATTCACCAAGTGGATCCTGTTGCCCCTTCGTGTAAATATAAGTTCCTGTGGGGTAGGAAAGCAGCGCCAGCACTGCCCTCCAACTGCCAAGTCTTAGAGCGGATGAGGCTCCCCCTGTCCAAAGCGCACTCGTGGTTATGAGCACACAGGAACCGCTGGTCACGATCAGGGCATTCCGACGGCTGGACTAGCCGTAAAACATCAAACACAAGTTGTCCTCGGACTGGAACGCCACACACAGAGGGGAATACTGCACAGCACCTCGCAAGCGGCAGCATGTAGGCAGGCTGGGTGATATCCTAAAAGCCATACGCGTTTCGGGCTCCCATGAGCCCTTAATCACTGGCGGCAACGAAGTAGGACACAGGCGTTTGTAAGAACCGCTGAATTTATTTCATAAGAAGTCCCGCCCCAGTGGGCGAACAGGCATGCTGGTAGACGTAGTCCCATGTTGTTGCCTGACGAACTTCAAGGTTCATTCACAAAGTGGATCCTGTTGCCCCTTCGTGTAAATATAAGTTCCTGTGGGGTAGGAAAGCAGCGCCAGCACTGCCCTCCAACTGCCAAGTCTTAGAGCGGATGAGGCTCCCCTGTCCAAATCGCACTCGTGGTTATGAGCGCACAGGAACCGCTGGTCACGATCAGGGCATTCCGATGGCTGGACTAGCCGTAAAACATCAAACACAAGTTGTCCTCGGACTGGAACGCCACACACAGAGGGGAATACTGCACAGCACCTCGCAAGCGGCAGCATGTAGGCAGGCTGGGTGATATCCTAAAAGCCATACGCGTTTCGGGCTCCCATGAGCCCTTAATCACTGGCGGCAACGAAGTAGGACACAGGCGTTTGTAAGAACCGCTGAATTTATTTGATAAGAAGTCCCGCCCCAGTGGGCGAACAGGCATGCTGGTAGACGTAGTCCCATGTTGTTGCCTGACGAACTTCAAGGTTCATTCACCAAGTGGATCCTGTTGCCCCTTTGTGTAAATATAAGTTCCTGTGGGGTAGGAAAGCAGCGCCAGCACTGCCCTCCAACTGCCAAGTCTTAGAGCGGATGAGGCTCCCCCTGTCCAAAGCGCACTCGTGGTTATGAGCGCACAGGAACCGCTGGTCACGATCAGGGCATTCCGACGGCTGGACTAGCCGTAAAACATCAAACACAAGTTGTCCTCGGACTGGAACGCCACACACAGAGGGGAATACTGCACAGCACCTCGCAAGCGGCAGCATGTAGGCAGGCTGGGTGATATCCTAAAAGCCATACGCGTTTCGGGCTCCCATGAGCCCTTAATCACTGGCGGCAACGAAGTAGGACACAGGCGTTTGTAAGAACCGCTGAATTTATTTGATAAGAAGTCCCTCCCGCCCCAGTGGGCGAACAGGCATGCTGGTAGACGTAGTCCCATGTTGTTGCCTGACGAACTTCAAGGTTCATTCACCAAGTGGATCCTGTTGCCCCTTCGTGTAAATATAAGTTCCTTTGGGGTAGGAAAGCAGCGCCAGCACTGCCCTCCAACTGCCAAGTCTTAGAGCGGATGAGGCTCCCCCTGTCCAAAGCGCACTCGTGGTTATGAGCGCACAGGAACCGCTGGTCACGATCAGGGCATTCCGACGGCTGGACTAGCCGTAAAACATCAAACACAAGTTGTCCTCGGACTGGAACGCCACACACAGAGGGGAATACTGCACAGCACCTCGCAAGCGGCAGCATGTAGGCAGGCTGGGTGATATCCTAAAAGCCATACGCGTTTCGGGCTCCCATGAGCCCTTAATCACTGGCGGCAACGAAGTAGGACACAGGCGTTTGTAAGAACCGCTGAATTTATTTGATAAGAAGTCCCGCCCCAGTGGGCGAACAGGCATGCTGGTAGACGTAGTCCCATGTTGTTGCCTGACGAACTTCAAGGTTCATTCACCAAGTGGATCCTGTTGCCCCTTCGTGTAAATATAAGTTCCTGTGGGGTAGGAAAGCAGCGCCAGCACTGCCCTCCAACTGCCAAGTCTTAGAGCGGATGAGGCTCCCCCTGTCCAAAGCGCACTCGTGGTTATGAGCGCACAGGAACCGCTGGTCACGATCAGGGCATTCCGACGGCTGGACTAGCCGTAAAACATCAAACACAAGTTGTCCTCGGACTGGAACGCCACACACAGAGGGGAATACTGCACAGCACCTCGCAAGCGGCAGCATGTGGGCAGGCTGGGTGATATCCTAAAAGCCATACGCGTTTCGGGCTCCCATGAGCCCTTAATCACTGGCGGCAACGAAGTAGGACACAGGCGTTTGTAAGAACCGCTGAATTTATTTGATAAGAAGTCCCGCCCCAGTGGGCGAACAGGCATGCTGGTAGACGTAGTCCCATGTTGTTGCCTGACGAACTTCAAGGTTCATTCACCAAGTGGATCCTGTTGCCCCTTCGTGTAAATATAAGTTCCTGTGGGGTAGGAAAGCAGCGCCAGCACTGCCCTCCAACTGCCAAGTCTTAGAGCGGATGAGGCTCCCCCTGTCCAAAGCGCACTCGTGGTTATGAGCGCACAGGAACCGCTGGTCACGATCAGGGCATTCCGACGGCTGGACTAGCCGTAAAACATCAAACACAAGTTGTCCTCGGACTGGAACGCCACACACAGAGGGGAATACTGCACAGCACCTCGCAAGCGGCAGCATGTAGGCAGGCTGGGTGATATCCTAAAAGCCATACGCGTTTCGGGCTCCCATGAGCCCTTAATCACTGGCGGCAACGAAGTAGGACACAGGCGTTTGTAAGAACCGCTGAATTTATTTGATAAGAAGTCCCGCCCCAGTGGGCGAACAGGCATGCTGGTAGACGTAGTCCCATGTTGTTGCCTGACGAACTTCAAGGTTCATTCACCAAGTGGATCCTGTTGCCCCTTCGTGTAAATATAAGTTCCTGTGGGGTAGGAAAGCAGCGCCAGCACTGCCCTCCAACTGCCAAGTCTTAGAACCTTGAAGTTCGTCAGGCAACAACTTGGGACTACGTCTACCAGCATGCCTGTTCGCCCACTGGGGCGGGACTTCTTATCAAATAAATTCAGCGGTTCTTACAAACGCCTGTGTCCTACTTCGTTGCCGCCAGTGATCAAGGGCTCATGGGAGCCCGAAACGTGTATGGCTTTTAGGATATCACCCAGCCTGCCTACATGCTGCCGCTTGCGAGGTGCTGTGCAGTATTCCCCTCTGTGTGTAGCGTTCCAGTCCGAGGACAAATTGTGTTTGATATATATATACACATATACATATATATATTTATTTATAGGGAGAATAGCGGCCCAGCAAAAAAGCAATGCCGGAGGACAAAGAGGACGAGGGCGAGGTGGAACAAAATCAAACACAACAATCAGGAATGACGTATCGAGCCCAGTGAGATCCAGAACGAGGGGCGGAAGGAGAAATGATGACAACCAAGACCGTCATCAATTTGACTAATCGAGAGCTCAGTTGCATGGAAACTGAGGTACTTTCCTTAGGCCTATCATTTTGCCCTACTTCATCATTTGATTTTACTCAAAGTAGAATTGACTTATTCTACTTTACTCGAAAATTGAGACTTCGCAATTGGTTTGCAACAAGGGTTAATCTTGACTCGGGAGATATAACGAATAAACCCAGTAACATTGCAGTAGAAGATGCGGAGATGTTGCATCTTTTACACGATCTGGGTGGGAACCCTAACATTATTGATAATCCGATTTTGAATTTGATCAATGAAAATGTTAGTCTTGATATAAATGTGCATAGTGGGTTTAAACCTAAATCTGTTTTCCTCCCTCAGATTGTCAATGACTCCATAGATATTTTCGAAAAAGGTGTCATTGGAGAATTCATGAAAATCTCAAAGAAAATGAGATATGGGAAATCTAACCTCCCGAAACTGCAATTTACTGCCATTGAGAAATTGAGTAAAGATAGAACGATTGTCATAAAGAAGTCCGATAAGGGAGGAAATATCATGGTACTCCCACGTGAAATGTCTATTGAGGAGGGCCTCTCCCAGCTCTGTGACACTGACAAATATGAGATAAGCATTAGAGCCATATGCAATGCTAGTTCCACAAAATATCAAACCCAATTAATTGAGTGGAAAGACAGGGGTCTCATTGAAAGCGAAGAATGAAATTTTCTCCAATGTAAACATCCCAAAATACCAGCCCTGTATCTCCTCCCTAAATTGCACAAGTGTATGACCAAACCACCGGGAAGACCAATCGTCTTCTCAAGGGGAAGTTGTTGGGAAAACACATCGAAATATATCGACTTTTTCCTTCAACCGCGTGTGCAAGAACTCCCCTCTTACCTTAGAGATTCGGGAGATTTTCTGCAAAAAATTGAAGGTGTAGGTTGGAAACCAAGTTGGCTGTTGATGACATTAGATGTCAACAGCCTTTATACTTGTATCCCACACCAACTAGGAATCCAAGCATGTAGATTTTTCCTTAAAACAAGGTCAATCTTGTATATTTTCCATACTGAAATGATACACGATATGGCACTACTATGCCTTACCCAGAACTTCTTTCTATTCAATGGAGATATGTACCATCAGCTCCTTGGGAATGCAATGGGAACCTGCTTCGCCCACAGCTTTGCTGAGTTGTACCTAGGCTGGTGGGAGGAGCTGGTGGTCCAGCAGTCCCAACAATACCATACAGAAGTCGTTAAATGGCTCAGATACATTGACGATATTTTCATCATCTGGGATGGAACCACTGAAGAGGCATCCAAATTCATAGAGACACTAAACATCAACGAATTCAACCTTTCATTTACTAGTCATGTAGATAAAAAAGAGATCGACTTCCTTGATCCAAAAATCAAAGTCGAGGACAATGCTCTGCCATCAATCCTGTTTAGAAAGAAGACGGCTGGCAACAGCCTCCTACATGCCCAGAGCTGCCACCCTGACAATCTTGTCAACTCTGATCCGTTGGGCGAATTCTGATGTGCAAAACATAATCGTTCAAATTAAAATGACTTTGTCCTTGAGGTTAATACCATGATCGAACGTTTTAGACAGAGAGGATATGGCAAGAAATGTATTGCCTCAGCTATTAAGAAAGTGAATTCCATAGATAGAAAAAGTATCATGAAAGAAAAAAATAAAGATGACCCACTAGAAATAAACTCTAGGTTTATCACAGACTTTCACGGACAAGCTGGAGACGTCAGAAAAGCAATTGGCAAATACTGGGATGTCCTTAAACTTGATAAAGATGTTAATAAGGGAATAAGTGAACATTCCCAAATCGCTTACCGTAGAGCTAAGTCCCTCAAAGATATGGTGTGCATTACATTAATCCCTGGTAACAGTAAGATTAATCCTGTTAGAGGGTTCTTTGTATGCGGAAAATGTAAAGCCTGTAGATTCAGCAAAAACACCAGAGAAGTCAGACTGTCTAAAAATGTTGATCCTTTCAAAATCCTTACCTATGTCTCATGTATTACTGACCATGCAGTCTATGCACTAAAGTGTCCCTGCCAACAGTATTACTTAGGCAGTACCAAACATCCTGCCAAAAAGAGGGTGCTTGAACATATGCGAGCGATCCCCAAAGGGGATAAACAATACCCCATCGCAAGGCATTTTGCTCAGCATCATAAAAGCAATGCCAGCCTATTGTCCTTTTGTGTTCTGATCTCTGTGCCCGCTAGAGAGAGAGGGGGTGGCAGAATACAGGAACTACGAAGACTTGAATCTAGACTCATCATAAAGTACCACACTATGCAGCCGGAAGGCCATAATCTTGATGAGGAACTGTCTCTTCATCTTGGTTAATAACAAGTTGTTTTTGTTTGCGCTTCAAACCTGCAATTTTAAATGGTATGTGAGTTGTATGTTGTTTTTATACACACTTTATTATTCTTGGAGTCACGCTTTTCTATTTCACTTTCACAGATCTTTGGGAAGCTGAATAAGGAGAATTCATGTTTTTCAGGGCTATGATACAAGAACAAATGGAGCACGTATGGCAATAGAGGCTGTATGAGCTTTCCTGTTTATTTAGACAGAGGATTTCGACAATTGTGGCTGTAGAGAATATATGATAGACTGACATGCCTGTTGAATATGTCCGCTTTTTGTCAGGTTGTTTTGCCCACTTGGGCTGGCCTGTACTTTACTTGAGTACAGCTACTCGATATTAACTTAATATCAGCATTCATAATCATGGTTATTTTGAATGTATTATTATTATCAGCATTCATAATCCTGGTTATTTTGAATGTAAAGTACTTTATTGGCAACATTGCCTTTCTGACACAAAGAGAGTTTCCAGAGGAGATATATACCTGAAATGCCCACTTGGGCTAGACTGTTGTTTTGTCTCTCTAACAGCCTATTTAATAGGAGTGAAGCTTAACAAAAGCACGCTTTTCTAATTTACTGCCCACTGGGGCGAGATGTCCATATGTTGGTTGCTGGTGTGAATTGCTAGCTAACTATAACGTTGTGCTCACTTTATGAAACTGTTTTGCCATTTGAAAGTGCCTGACAATTTATTTATCTTCTAATTTATGCATATTTAATGTATGTATGTTATGTCTAATATATTGTTTCAATTTAAGCCGTGTAGATATACAATGTAACTCCGGCAGTTTTGGCTCCGTGAGTCTGTTTTTCATTTCTGTATTACGTGACTTCTATATTACTGAAACAAACACAAACACTCGCACTCATGACAAAGAAGGCTTGCCTTAGAAACGCGTTGAGTGAAGCTCAAGAAATAAAGCACGCTTTTCTGCATTTATATGGCCCGGACAATCCTTTTCTGACCTACTGGAGGATAAGTTTTAGAATACATACATATATATATATATTCATTGAAAAAATCATAGGTTTCACACATGTTATAGTTAGCTGGACATTTCACTCATACAAAACCTTTGAAATTCCCCCGTTATAGTTAGTTCAGATATGAGATGTCATCAGTGATGTCGTGAGTGATGTCACTTACCATGTCATGAGTGATGTAATATGTAACGTCATCAGCAGTGTATTGCGGGCGCACGAGTTATAGTTAGCTGAACTAACTATAACAGGGGAATTTCAAAGGTTTTGTATGAGTGAAATGTCCAGCTAACTATAACATGTGTGAAACCTATGGTTTTTTCAATGAATTTGCAAGGTTTTTTAAATGCTAATTCCTAACTATAACCTGTGTGAAACCTATGGTTTTTTCAGTGAATTTCAAAGGTTTTGTAAATGATAATTATTATATGTATTAATTGTTATTTTTTATACCAATTTACTACAATATTTTAAACTATTTATTTTTAGATATTGATCTTTTGAATTACATTACATATTTTTAATATAAATTAAAAAAAATGTTTTAAAAAATATTTAAATTGTAATATATATTTTTTTAATTTAATATTTTTTTAATTTATATATATTTGATATAGCAGGCAATGATATTCTATGTAAGGAAATTAGAGTTACTGTTAGGTACAGTTACATTTACTTTTCTGGAATAGTAGTGAGCTATATTGGGGAATTAATTTCTCTTCAATCCTGAGGTCCCCTGTGAGCCAACTAGCCCACCAGGTACCTCCAGTATGCGCCAGGCAATGTGTTGCAGAGAGGTGTTCAAAGGGCACGCCCCTTTTTTACAACACTCTGCAGCACAGCTCTGTGGCGCTTACTGGAGATACCTGTTGGAATAGTTGCCCCCTAGGGGACCTATGGATTGAACAGGAATTAATTCCCCAACTAAAAACGCACCTCAGGGCATGTTTGCGCTCACATCACCTCAAGCCCCGCCCCGCCCCCTACCTTCACCACTGTGCTAACGCGCCCTGTAGAGTGTTCTAAGTTGAGGGATTAAGTCCCCTTACATACTAGAGGTCCCTGGGGACCAACAAGCACACCGGGAACCTCCATTATACGCCAGGAGCCTACGTTGCAGAGAGGTGTAAAGAGGCCATGCCCCTTTTTACACCTCTCTGCAATGCAGCCCCCGGGCGCGTTTGTAGAGGGGGAACTAATTCCCCTTGCATACTGGGGGTCCATGGAGGCCAACTAGCCTACCAGGAACCTCCAGGATGCGCCAGTGTACTGCATTGCAGAGAGGTGTAAAGAGGCCACACCCCTTTTTACACCTCTCTGCAACGCAGCCCCCTGGTGCGTTTGCAGAGGGGGAAACAATTCCCCTTGGAACCTCCAGCATGTGCCAGGGGGCTGCGTTGCTTGCCCCAGGAGGGAGCGGTGCCCGGTGCAGTGTGGGGGGGAAGGTTTGAAAAAAAGCAGACTGGGATTTTTGAAAAAAAATTGGGGCCTTGGGGGTCCATGTGGGACCACCTGAGCAGGCCTAGGGGGTCAGTGTGTTTCTACCCTGCCCCCTTTTTGCGTTCTACACATTTGTTTTTCTGCTTTCTTGTGCCTTGGTCTAACGAGCACAAGATGGCTGCCAACACTTCCTGATTTGGAGTGTTGAAAGACAATGAGCATGCAGCTTCTGCTCAGAAAGGTTTTGAACTCAAAAAGGGGGCAGGGTAGAAGCACCCTGACCCCCTAGGCATGCTCAGGGGGTCCCTAAAAAATTGCGGGCACACGTACCGGACGCGTACCGTACGCGCACGCCATGATTTTTGAAAAAAAATATAATAATTTTTTGGGCCTTGGGGGTCTTTGTGGGAACCCCTGGGCAGGCCTAGGGGGTCAGGATGCTTCTACCCTGCCCCCTTTTTCAGTTCTATACGTTTGTTTTTCTGCTTTCTTGTGCCTCAGTCTACCGAGGCACAAAATGGCTGCCAACAATTTATATTTTGGAGTGTTGACAGACAGTGGCAGCCAATCAGCATGCAGCTCGTGCATGAGAGGGTACGCGCACCGTACGCGTACGGTACGCGTACGGTGCGCCTATAGTGCGCGCTTATAGATATATATTTTTTCTTTTGATTTTCTCAGGAACTACTAGAGGGATTTACACCATTTAAGCAAAAGCATGATCTGCGAATCAGACTCTACCATTTTGCCAAGTTTCTTGTAATTCCGTTCAGCCGTTCTGGCTGTATCCGATGTTTAATCGTCCTATGGAAAATAACATGGGAAAAACACGTTTTGGGACCTCCCTTTTTTCTCAGCCCCCACTTGACGAATCCCCCCAAAACTTTCAGGGAAGGAGCAGATCGGGCCATCTTCTTTGAGAAATTCACGAAGATTCATCAACCTGCGCCAAAGTTATTCCCAATAGAATGTTGCGGATTTCCCTATGGAAACTAGGTCCTAACTATAACTACCTACTGGCGACCGCCAGTAGGTAATATATATATATATGAATGGCCCAATGATAGGACCAATGATAGGACTCACCTGGCGATTTAACCTGCCCGTGAACATCAGTCTGAACTCCACCTTCTCAGCACAAACGGCATTGAAGAAAGCACTACGCCGAAACCGGTCTGCCAAAGCTGAAGGGAAAAGACAGCGCGAACATTCTGCAGTGATGTAATTGGCGGCATTAAATCTACTTGAAAACAATTCCAGCATGTGTCAGCCCGTTTTTCATGGAAAGCGGGATTGGAGGAGAGATTGAAAGCGGAGGGTCGGCCCCGCTGTACTGGCACGCCTCTTGGTTTGGTGCTCCGCATTTGTCGATGAACTTTTGGATTACGTGCATGGACTGCACAAATGCGGCGCCCCCCCAGCCTGGACTCTGTGTGAGCAATGGGAAAAGAGTAACAGCTGGTCTGTTTTGGAGTTGGTTCGAGGGATGTAATTCACCATGCTCCACACAACTAATGAAGGAGCGGGACAAGCTGAGAACTGACTTTGTCGGAGCACAACTGTGTGCTTGTGGGGGGTCACTGTACCTGGCTCACTAAACCTCGGATGTCAGCGGTTCCTTTAAGTGCGTGGGAGGCACACTGCGAGTCATCTTGGGCCAGGGGAGGGGGAAACACCACAAGCCCTCCCCCAGAGATGTCATCCGATTCAGCCCAATGATAGGACTCACCTGGCGATTTAACCTGCCCGTGAACGTCCGTCTGAACTCCACCTTCTCAGCACAAACGGCATTGAAGAAGGCACTACGCCGAAACCGGTCTGCCAAAGCTGAAGGGAAAAGACAGCGCGAACATTCTGCAGTGATGTAATTGGCGGCATTAAATCTACTTGAAAACAATTCCAGCATGTGTCAGCCCGTTTTTCATGGAAAGCGGGATTGGAGGAGAGATTGAAAGCGGAGGGTCGGCCCCGCTGTACTGGCACGCCTCTTGGTTTGGTGCTCTGCATTTGCCGATGAACTTTTGGATTACATGCATGGACTGCACAAATGTGGCGCCCCCTCAGCCTGGACTCTGTGTGAGCAATGGGGAAAGAGTAACAGCTGGTCTGTTTTGGAGTTGGTTCGAGGGATGTAATTCGCCATGCTCCACACAACTAATGAAGGAGCGGGACAAGCTGAGAACTGACTTTGTCGGAGCACAACTGTGTGCTTGTGGGGGGTCACTGTACCTAGCTCACTAAACCTCGGATGTCAGTGGTTCCTTTAAGTGTGTGGGAGGCACACTGCGAGTCATCTTGGTCCAGGGGAGGGGGAAATACCACAAGCCCTCCCCCAGAGATGTCATCCGATTTGGCCCAATGATAGGACTCACCTGGCAATTTAACCTGCCCGTGAACGTCCGTCTGAACTCCACCTTCTCAGCACAAACGGCATTGAAGAAGGCACTACGCCGAAACCGGTCTGCCAAAGCTGAAGGGAAAAGACAGCGCGGACATTCTGCAGTGATGTAATTGGCGGCATTAAATCTGCTTGAAAACAATTCCAGCATGTGTCAGCCCGTTTTTCATGGAAAGCGGGATTGGAGGAGAGATTGAGAGCGGAGGGTCGGCCCCGCTGTACTGGCACGCCTCTTGGTTTGGTGCTCCGCATTTGCCGATGAACTTTTGGATTACCTGCATGGACTGCACAAATGCGGCGCCCCCCCAGCCTGGACTCTGTGAGCAATGGGGAAAGAGTAACAGCTGGTCTGTTTTGGAGTTGGTTCGAGGGATGTAATTCGCCATGCTCCACACAACTAATGAAGGAGCGGGACAAGCTGAGAACTGACTTTGTCGGAGCACAACTGTGTGCTTGTGGGGGGTCACTGTACCTGGCTCACTAAACCTCGGATGTCAGCGGTTCCTTTAAGTGTGTGGGAGGCACACTGCGAGTCATCTTGGGCCAGGGGAGGGGGAAACACCACATGCCCTCCCCCAGAGATGTCATCCGATTTGGCCCAATGATAGGACTCACCTGGCAATTTAACCTGCCCGTGAACGTCCATCTGAACTCCACCTTCTCAGCACAAACGGCATTGAAGAAGGCACTATGCCGAAACCGGTCTGCCAAAGCTGAAGGGAAAAGACAGCGCGAACATTCTGCAGTGATGTAATTGGCGGCATTAAATCTACTTGAAAACAATTCCAGCATGTGTCAGCCCATTTTTCATGGAAAGCGGGATTGGAGGAGGGATTGAAAGCGGAGGGTCGGCCCCGCTGTACTGGCATGCCTCTTGGTTTGGTGCTCCGCATTTGCCGATGAACTTTTGGATTACCTGCATGGACTGCACAAATGCGGCGCCCCCGCAGCCTGGACTCTGTGTGAGCAATGGGGAAAGAGTAACAGCTAGTCTGTTTTGGAGTTGGTTCGAGGGATGTAATTCGCCATGCTCCACACAACTAATGAAGGAGTGGGACAAGCTGAGAACTGACTTTGTCGGAGCATAACTGTGTGCTTGTGGGGGGTCACTGTACCTGGCTCACTAAACCTCGGATGTCAGCGGTTCCTTTAAGTGTGTGGGAGGCACACTGCGAGTCATCTTGGGCCAGGGGAGGGGGAAACACCACAAGCCCTCCCCCAGAGATGTCATCCGATTTGGCCCAATGATAGGACTCACCTGGCAATTTAACCTGCCCGTGAACGTCCGTCTGAACTCCACCTTCTCAGCACAAACGGCATTGAAGAAGGCACTATGCAGAAACCGGTCTGCCAAAGCTGAAGGGAAAAGACAGCGCAAACATTCTGCAGTGATGTAATTGGCGGCATTAAATCTACTTGAAAACAATTCCAGCATGTGTCAGACCATTTTTCATGGAAAGCGGGATTGGAGGAGGGATTGAAAGCGGAGGGTCGGCCCCGCTGTACTGGCATGCCTCTTGGTTTGGTGCTTCGCATTTGCCGATGAACTTTTGGATTACCTGCATGGACTGCACAAATGCGGCGCCCCCGCAGCCTGGACTCTGTGTGAGCAATGGGGAAAGAGTAACAGCTGGTCTGTTTTGGATTTGGTTCGAGGGATGTAATTCGCCATGCTCCACACAACTAATGAAGGAGCGGGGCAAGCTGAGAACTTACTTTGTCGGAGCATAACTGTGTGCTTGTGGGGGGTCACTGTACCTGGCTCACTAAACCTCGGATGTCAGCGGTTCCTTTAAGTGTGTGGGAGGCACACTGCGAGTCATCTTGGGCCAGGGGAGGGGGAAACACCACAAGCCCTCCCCCAGAGATGTCATCCGATTTGGCCCAATGATAGGACTCACCTGGCAATTTAAACTGCCCGTGAACGTCCGTCTGAACTCCACCTTCTCAGCACAAACGGCATTGAAGAAGGCACTACGCCGAAACCGGTCTGCCAAAGCTGAAGGGAAAAGACAGCGCGGACATTCTGCAGTGATGTAATTGGCGGCATTAAATCTGCTTGAAAACAATTCCAGCATGTGTCAACCCGTTTTTCATGGAAAGCGGTATTGGAGGAGAGATTGAAAGCGGAGGGTCGGCCCGCTGTACTGGCACGCCTCTTCGTTTGGTGCTCCGCATTTGCCGATGAACTTTTGGATTACGTGCATGGACTGCACAAATGCGGCGCCCCCCCAGCCTGGACTCTGTGTGAGCAATGGGGAAAGAGTAACAGCTGGTCTGTTTTAGAGTTGGTTCGAGGGATGTAATTTGCCATGCTCCACACAACTAATGAAGGAGCGGGACAATCTGAGAACTGACTTTGTCGGAGCACAACTGTGTGCTTGTGGGGGGTCACCGTACCTGGCTCACTAAACCTCGGATGTCAGCGGTTCCTTTAAGTGTGTGGGAGGCACACTGCGAGTCATCTTGGGCCAGGGGAGGGGGAAACACCACATGCCCTCCCCCAGAGATGTCATCCGATTTGGCCCAATGATAGGACTCACCTGGCAATTTAACCTGCCCGTGAACGTCCGTCTGAACTCCACCTTCTCAGCACAAACGGCATTGAAGAAGGCACTATGCCGAAACCGGTCTGCCAAAGCTGAAGGGAAAAGACAGCGCGAACATTCTGCAGTGATGTAATTGGCGGCATTAAATCTACTTGAAAACAATTCCAGCATGTGTCAGCCCATTTTTCATGGAAAGCGGGATTGGAGGAGGGATTGAAAGCGGAGGGTCGGCCCCGCTGTACTGGCATGCCTCTTGGTTTGGTGCTCCGCATTTGCCGATGAACTTTTGCATTACCTGCATGGACTGCACAAATGTGGCGCCCCCGCAGCCTGGACTCTGTGTGAGCAATGGGGAAAGAGTAACAGCTGGTCTGTTTTGGAGTTGGTTCGAGGGATGTAATTCGCCATGCTCCACACAACTAATGAAGGAGCGGGACAAGCTGAGAACTGACTTTGTCGGAGCATAACTTTGTGCTTGTGGGGGGTCACTGTACCTGGCTCACTAAACCTCGGATGTCAGCGGTTCCTTTAAGTGTGTGGGAGGCACACTGCGAGTCATCTTGGGCCAGGGGAGGGGGAAACACCACAAGCCCTCCCCCAGAGATGTCATCCGATTTGGCCCAATGATAGGACTCACCTGGCAATTTAACCTGCCCGTGAACGTCCGTCTGAACTCCACCTTCTCAGCACAAACGGCATTGAAGAAGGCACTACGCCGAAACCGGCCTGCCAAAGCTGAAGGGAAAAGACAGCGCGGACATTCTGCAGTGATGTAATTGGCGGCATTAAATCTGCTTGAAAACAATTCCAGCATGTGTCAACCCGTTTTTCATGGAAAGCGGGATTGGAGGAGAGATTGAAAGCGGAGGGTCGGCCCCGCTGTACTGGCACGCCTCTTCGTTTGGTGCTCCGCATTTGCCGATGAACTTTTGGATTACGTGCATGGACTGCACAAATGCGGCGCCCCCCCAGCCTGGACTCTGTGTGAGCAATGGGGAAAGAGTAACAGCTGGTCTGTTTTGGAGTTGGTTCGAGGGATGTAATTCGCCATGCTCCAAACAACTAATGAAGGAGCGGGACAATCTGAGAACTGACTTTGTCGGAGCACAACTGTGTGCTTGTGGGGGGTCACCGTACCTGGCTCACTAAACCTCGGATGTCATCGGTTCCTTTAAGTGTGTGGGAGGCACACTGCGAGTCATCTTGGGCCAGGGGAGGGGGAAACACCACATGCCCTCCCCCAGAGATGTCATCCGATTTGGCGCAATGATAGGACTCACCTGGCAATTTAACCTGCCCGTGAACGTCCGTCTGAACTCCACCTTCTCAGCACAAATGGCATTGAAGAAGGCACTACGCCGAAACCGGTCTGCCAAAGCTGAAGGGAAAAGACAGCGCGAACATTCTGCAGTGATGTAATTGGCGGCATTAAATCTACTTGAAATCAATTCCAACATGTGTCAGCCCGTTTTTCATGGAAAGCGGGATTGGAGGATATATATAAATTACCTACTGGCGGTCGCCAGTAGGTATATATAGTTGGGATTTTTTCTCTATGGAATTTTTGAAAATTCTATGTCTAATAACTTTGGCGTTTGTGGACGGAATTGGCTGAAATAGCGAGGAAAATTGCATATTCTGTTTCTGAGCAGCCCCTGTAAATTTGGGGGGGTTCGTCAAGGGGGGGCCGAGAAAAAAGGGGGTCCCAAAACGCGTTTTTCCCATGTTAATTTCCATAGGGCGGTTGGCCTCACTTTTAGCTCGAACGGCTAAATGGATTTGCATGAAACTTGGCAAAATTGTAGGGACTGTTAGCCCGATGTGCCTTTGCTAGGTCTCAATATATGTGCTCCAGTGGATTTTGATAAATTAACGTTCATATATATATATATCTGTGACAGCGCTCCGGGTAGCGCTCCGGTTCACGCACTTTTCGCGTAACGGAACTTTGCGAAGCGAAGCTGATTGGCTCTCCGGTGTCTGTCAACATTCTAAACAGTCCGGAGCGGCCGCCATCTTGTCTCTCGGTAGGATCGAGAGACAAGAGGAGGCCAAAACGAAGGGGGAAATGACCATAAGGGGGCATAGTAGATCCTCCCTGACCCCCTAGGTTTGATGTGGAGGCTTTAAAAGGGCCCCGCGGGGCAAAAAAAAATAAAAAAATACAAAAGTTTTTTTGCGTGGGGAGCGCCCGGTACGCTTTTGTGCAATGGGCGGTGGTAATCTAAATGATGAGGAGGGGGGGGGGCAGCGTTCAAAGCACATCAGCGTGCATAAACACGAAAATGTTTTTATCTACCACGTACTTGACTTATCTCTCTGAGATGCATTCCCTTGTGTTTCGTCAATGGTAGTCTGTTCATTACATAGATCGCCCGAGGGCGGTAGTATTTTGAAAATTCTATGTCTAATAACTTTGGCGAGTATCATGGGTAACATTATTTCGAAGCTTTATTAATACAATAATCAATAATGAAAAATCAACATCAATAGGGTTGTCCGTATTCCCAGTCAGTACCCTTCCCCGCCCGCCATGTGCACAAAGACCGCATACATCCCCCATAACGTCAAGGCTAAGTAACTAGAACGTCATAAGGAGTTGCAAGTCGCTCCCATACTGGCGCCATTTTGGTCAAGGCCAGGCAGGTTCAGAGTATAGTTCAATGTCTCCAGTAAGTAGCGGCAGGACCAGAATCCTTTTGGGCAGTTCTGGCTTCGTCATTACGAGCACTAGAAAACAAGACATTCTGGGCAATACCACCCTTGACGCAGCCCTTTATTCTACAAGATGGTGTCTTTCAAAAGCCTGGGGTATAGGAGTATGTAACAAGCGAGCCATTTAATTGAAAAAACTAAACGTGACAAACGGTTGCAGGATCAGTGAAGGTTGATTTTTTAATTGAAAGTATAACAGGATCAGTTACAATAAAATTGTTCATATGCACACCATGGGCGAGTATCATGGGTAACATTACTTCGAAGCTTTATTAATACAATAAACAATAATGAAAAATCGACATCAATAGGGTTGTCTGTATTCCCAGTCAGTACCCTTCCCCGCCCGCCATGTGCACAAAGACCGCATACATCCCCCAAAACGTCAAGGCTAAGTAACTAGAACGTCATAAGGAGTTGCAAGTCGCTCCCATACTGGCGCCATTTTGGTTGAGGCCAGGCAGGTCCAGAGTATAGTTCAATGTCTCCAATAAGTAGCGGCAGGACCAGAATCCCTTTCGGCAGTTCTGACTTCGTCATTATGAGCACTAGAAAACAAGACATTCTGGGCAATACCACCCTTGACGCAGCCCTTTATGCTACAAGATGGTGTCTTCCATTCAGAAAATATTGTTGGCAGCATTTTGAAAGGAAAGATAAACGGCCGTTCTCCTAGTGAGTCCCACATTGTTACATTTATGAAGAATGTTGAAGAGTAGTATGTTGAAAATCTGAAGCCATCGTTCTACAAACTCTCAACCAGCCTTGGATGGAAAAATCCTGAAGAAAGTACAAACTGAAAACCAGTTTTTGTTTGCATAGCATCAGCAGCAACACTTGAGTCAGCTTTGTGTGAAGCCGCCATCTTGATCCAATCAATACCGTCCCCTTGCACACATTCAGGGACCAGGCCGCAGGACGTGTCTTCAGGTCAAACGGATTGTGGGACAAGGTCCAGAATGGAAGAGTCACCAAAAGGCAAAAAGTTTCGCCGGACCCCGGGAGCCGGCCGCCTCTGTCGGGGCGATCTTAGGCCACACCAGGGCAACAAGACTTGGGGAGGGGGCAGGAGCCAAGCGCCCCCTCCCAGTCCGCGCCACCACACCGCCTCTCGGGGGCCTCCGTCAAGCGGTTCAGGGAGGCACCGCATCACATTGCTTTCCAATGCAGTCAGGTCCTCAAACAGCCCCCACTTACTTTGAGAATAGTGAAGCTGCAGCAGGTGCAAATGAGCTTCAGACAGTGTTACAAGCACTGCTCGGAACCCTCAACTATGGCACCCAACATCCAGGACTTATGCCATTTGTGCAAGGCAGTGACATTGAAGCATCTCAGGGACCAAGCAACATACCATATCCAGAGTCCTTCCTACAGCCTGTGCCTTCCTTCTTACCTAGTTATGGTTCTTTCACTCCTACTCCAGGCTTTTAGTCTGTGGATGGAAAACCATGAACCTACACTCACCTATGAAAATCTTACTATTGATGCTTGACTGAGGCCAAGGAGATCAGAGTGCATGCCTGTGTAAGGTGATGTACCTCTGGGGAGACAAGGTCCAGAATGGAAGAGTCACTGTATCGCAAGAGTGGGTGAAATTTAGCCGGATGGCGGGTGAGACGCTGTAATAGCAAGAGCAGGCGCAACTCAGCTGGCCGAGAGAGACTTGGGGAGGGGGCAGGAGCCAAGCGCCCCCTCCCAGTCCGCGCCACCACACCGCCCCTCGGGGACCTCCGTCAAGCGGTTCAGGGAGGCACCGCAGGCAGCTGTTCTTCAGATCAGTGGCTCTCACCGGCAAGGCTCCCCTCCTTTAGCAGCGATCGTTGGTGCTGTGGTTGCGGCCGGAGGCCCCGCCTAGTCAACGCCCCGACCTCTCCATGTCGTAGGCCGCAAGAGTGGGCGCAACTCTGCTGGCCGAGCGAGAAATACCGTCCCCCTGCACACATTCAGGGACCAGGCCGCATTGCGAGGGCACCGCAGGACGTGTCTTCAGGTCAAACGGATTGTGGGACAAGGTCCAGAATGGAAGAGTCGCTGTATCGCAAGAGTGGGTGAAATTTAGCGGGATGGCGGGTGAGACGCTATAATAGCAAGAGCAGGCGCAACTCAGCTAGCCGAGAGAGACTTGGGGAGGGGGCAGGAGCTAAGCGCCCCCTCCCAGTCCGAACCAATGAAAAGTGTTATTTTTAGGTCACATGACCTAGCCTTACATCATTAGGAACCCAAAAGTGAAATGAACCAATGAAAAGTTTTATTAACAAGTCACATGACCTGTTATGCTTACGTTACGCACTCCGCGCTGCGCCCCGGATCGCTTCCAGGTAGCTGCTTTTCGCGCCTCGCGCACCGGAGCACTTCCGGGTGCGCTAACGCGGCGCGTCATATGACAGAAGGGACAGGCAACAAGAACCATCAGTCAAAGAGGGGAGGGCAAGTTCTTCTCTACCGGGTCACGTTGGGGCTCCACCGGAACTGATCGAATTGGTAGTCTACAGTGTTTCTGGATGTTTCAGACTGAAGCTGGCGTCAGCATGAGAGCATTCCGTGGCTACGTCGTGGCCATTCCGAGAGCAATCATGGCAGTCGCTCCCCACCGGAAGTCTGCGGGAGTCGGGGGCCCTGGTGACTCTTGTAGAATCTTCAAGGCTGAGGGGACGCTTTAGGGAATGGGGCCCATGCCCTAGCAGTCAAGCGTCCGAGTTCCAGGGTTGCCCAGAGCCATCCTTGCAGGCCAGGCCCAAGTCTGTGGAGCCGACCGCCATTTCCTGAGCTCCGTGGCAGCCGCCTCTCGCTGTTCTGCAAGAGTGGGTGAAATTCATCCAGATGGCGGGTGAGACGGTGTAATAACAAGAGCAGGCACAATTCAGCTGGCCGAGCGAGGCCCTGTGCCGCAGGAGTGGGCGCAACTCAGGTGGCTAAGTGAAGCGCTGGGTTGTAGCTGAGAAACCTCCACCTGGGGAGGTGGGGGAGGCTCGTTCGCGCCGCCTCTCCCTTCCAGTGCACCCCACGCCGTCAAGCGTCCGAGTTCAAGGGTTGCCCAGAGCCATCCTTGCAGGCCAGGCCCAAGTCTGTGGAGCCGACCGCCATTTCCTGAGCTCCGTTGCAGCCGCCTGTCGCTGTACTGCATGAGTGGGTGCAATTCATCCGGATGGCGGGTGAGACGCTGTAATAACAAGAGCAGGCACAATTCAGCTGGCCGAGCGAGGCCCTGTGCCGCAGGAGCGGGCGCAACTTAGGTGGCCGAGTGAAGCGCTGGGGTGTAGCTGAGAAACCTCCACCTGGGGAGGTGGGGGAGGATTGTTCGCGCCGCCTCTCCCTTCCAGTGCACCCCACGCCGTCTCCTGGCGCAGGTATATGTGATGGTTGGACCAGGGCACCGCAGGACGTGTCTTCAGGTCAAACGGATTGTGGGACAAGGTCCAGAATGGAAGAGTCACCAAAAGGCAACAAGTTCCGCCTGACCCCGGGAGCCGACCACCTATGTCGGGGCGATCTCAGGCCACACCAGGGCAACAAGACTTGGGGAGGGGGCAGGAGTCAAGCGCCCCCTCCGAGTCCGCGCCAACACACCGCCCCTCGGGGGCCTCCGTCAAGTGGCTCAGGGAGGCACCGCAGGCAGCGGTTCTTCAGATCAGTGGCTGTCAGCAGCGATCGTTGGCACTGTGGTTGCGGCCGGAGGCCCCGCCTAGTCAACGCCCCGGCCTCTCCATCTCGTAGGCCGCAGAGTAGTCGGGGAGAAATCCCAGGAACGGCGGCATGCATTTGGATCGATGTTGCAGCAGGCTGCCATGAAAATAGTTATTTAATAAAACGTTTTACCCTGTTACTTTGCTGGTGTGTTGTATATATTTATAATATTTGCATAGGGTTTGTCGTTGTTTTGGGCGGGGTGGGCGGCAGAGCCGAGCTGTCTTGCAGCCATCATGGCGTCGAGCTCAGTTCCTCTCACTAGTTTCATATAACTCATGTTGAGTTGTAAAATTTAATGTGACTCAAGTTGTCGTAATTGTCTTTCTCTGTTACCCCCACATATGGATTTTGGAACAACCCCTGTCAAGAAGTTTTCCGGATCACTGATATTGTTCCTATGAACTAATTTCAGATGTCTCGTCACTGGGTAATTCGGGTCAGAATTCACCACTGCATGGAAATGATGTAGTATTCTGTTAAATACTTGGAGCTTAATGCTCCCCACATATTTAAATATGCATGTGCATTGTAGCACATATACAGCATAGACAGTGCAACATGCGAAGGACCCTTGGATCTTTAGGGGTTTATTGTCAAATGCAGTGGTGTACTCAGTGTTATTGATGCCGAACTTACAAGCTCAGCAAGAGCTACACTTAAAAAGCCACAGTTTGTGGGTAACCATGTGTTGGAAGGGCTGACTTCATGACTGCTTTTGACAAGTGCGTCCCTCATAGATGATGCTCACCTGATGGTCAGAGATGGCAATTCAGGTAAGATCTGAGGTATAGAGTCAAGTCAGTCAACACGATGGGCCAATGGGTGTAAATTATCTTTCTAATGCGCTTCTCCTGCCTACTGTATTCAGTGATCAATCTAACCTCCTGAGGAATATCATTCCTCTCTGCCAGTTCTACAGAATCCCTGACCTTATCATCATTGTTAACACAAAGGCAGGTGTCTCTGGTGTGGCTGTTCACTTTACTGAGAGCTGTGTTCAGATTTTTGATCTTATAGATAAGTGCTTTAAAGTGCTGAACTGCTTCATTTTGACAGGTTTTTAAATCCCGGTCAGTGCTGTAATTGCAGCGGATTCTCAAAAATTCCCCGTAGGGAATTCTCTGAATCAAGTGTCTTGGGTGGGAACTCTTAGCATGGAGAATAGAATTCCCCACCATGCCCTTTCTGTGAAGTCTAGTTTGTACTCGACCTTCCTCAATGTACAACTGCACATCTAAAAATTCTACTTTGGTGTTGCTAATAGATGCAGTAAATTTTAGATTACATGTTTTGGTGTTAATAGAGCTGAAAAAATCTCCAGCTGATGCTTTAGAACCTTTCCACACCACATACACATCATCTATAAATCTCAACCAATGTTGGAAATGAGCATCATACATTAGTTTGCTTTGCCCTTTGAAGACAGGCTCCTCCCACCAGCCCACATGTTAAAACGCATAGCTAGGGGAGAAGCATGCCTACATAGCCACTCCTCGTAGTTGCTGGTATAACTCTTTGTTAAATAAAAAGAAGTTATTCTTCAAACAAATTTCAATCAAGGTTACAATCATTTGATTGTGATCGTAACTGTATATATAACTGACCCAAAATAATAATCTGCTGCCTTGATACCATCACTGTGGTGAATACTGGTGTAGAGTGAAGTTATATCCATAACTGTAAAAAAAAAACATGAGTGTCCCACATGATAGATTGTGATTTCCTGAGAAAGTCACAAGTGTCTTTGATGAAAGACGGTAATCCTGATACAAACTCTTGCAGAAAGAAGTCCACATATTTGGACATGGGTTCCAATAGGCTTCTATGCACTGAGATAATAGGTGTGCCAGGGTGAGGTATAATGTTGTTGTGAACCTTAGGGATAAAATATAATACAGGAGCCACAGAATGTTCATTCTTTATAAAAGTGCATTCATTTTTAATCAACAGACCTCTTCGTTTCCACTGTGCCAACTCCATAAAAACCATTTACTTCAGTTGTCATAGGACATGAAAAGAAGGTCTTCTGTAGCAAGCCGTATCATTCAGGTGGTGCATGGCTTCCTCCATATACTGATTTTTGGGCCAAAGTACAATATTGCGGCCTTTGTCTGCTTTGTTGATGATTAAGGTTTTGTACTTTCTTAGTTTACGTATGAGATTGGAATGTTGTACTTCCATATGCCTGTTGCGATATTTGTGGTGGTTGATGGATCTATTCAATTTATTTAATTCATCAACAACCCAGTCACTAAAGACATCTATTGCATCCTTTGGCGCAACAGGTACAAAAGTAGAGGTAGGGCGGAAAGGACTACATATAGGACTGCTGATATTGATACCAGTCGCCCGGACGTCCTTTTGCATTGAATTTATATACTCATCCTTGTCACTGGCCAACGAATGGAGGAGACTGAGAGTGTTTACATCAATTACTTGTAGAGTAATTTTGTTTTCTGATGGTACATTAGTTTTGCTCACTAATGGATTCTTTATTTGGAAGAATTTAAGGAGCCTCAGATTTCGTGTAAATTGATATACGTTAACCCTAGACTGGTTGTACTTGAAATAACATTCTGGACAGTAAGTCAAGCCAAGGGAAAGCAATTGTACTTCAGCTGTAGAATAAACAGTGTCAGATAGGTTGATAACTGTGTTGTCAGTGGGAGTTATTGATGTGCCCACTTCTTTGCTCGTGTTTCTCTGCCTCCGCCTCTCCCTTCTGCGCTGGTTTCTCCTTCTCCCTGTTTTAATTGAAGGTTCCGGGGCCACAGAATCTGACGCCGGTCCTGTCACAAAAAATACATTTAGTCAGCTGGTGTTAGGTTTACAACCACAGTCAGCTGCATGGTTGAACCTGGTTTTCTATTATCATCGGACTCACTGCTGCTCAATGTTTAACGAGCATCCAAACTCAAAATTTCAGGACCAATATTTGTTTGGGTTGAGAAATGGACAGTAGGCTTGTCGTTTGTAGGTGTCAAATTTATTTGAAAAGTTGAACACCATTCCTGTCTCATAATCCCTTTATCACACGCAAATCCCACAGACCTTGCGCACTTTGATGGTGTCTTCATGATTTATTATGCGCCCTTCAATTTCCTCTCAGCTCTTTCTTACCATCTCTTTCTGATCAAGTTCATCCAAAACACCATTTATTCTCTCAATTTCTTTTAGAATTTCACCTTTGTCCATTTTGGTGTATTTGATCAGAATTTCTACCATATTCATGGGTGCCTGTACATTGTTGGATGGCTTATTCTTTCAATGTGGCAGGGGTACCTACTGGTGGTCGCCAGTAGGTAGTTATAGTTAGGATCTATTTTACATAGGAAATCTGGAACATTCTATTTGCAATAACGTTGGCGCCGGTTGATGAATCTTGGCGAAATCTTCAAAACTCGTGGGGCGCTCCAGTCCGCGCCTATCCTAAACGTTTGGGGGTAATTCGTCAAGTGGGGGCTGAGAAAAAAGGGGGGTCCCAAAACTTGCAATTTCCTATAGGAATAGGAACCTTTAGTCGCAGCTACAGCCCAAACTGCTGAACGGAATTACACCAAATTTGGCAAAGAGGTAGTATTTGGTTCAGACTCGTACCTTTTTGTTAAATGGTGTAAATCTGTTCAGTTTGGTAGATATTAAAGGAAAAAATATATATATATCTGGGCGGAGCCTAATGACACATCTCATTGTGAGTTCTGATTGGTTATCAGCACTTCATCCAAGAAGTGTTGTTAGCCATCTTGGGACCAATATACATGATGAAACCTCATTAAAAAGCATTGCAGTTAATAGAAGGTTTTCAGACTTTATTTACATTACAAATCATTTGTTGATGGTACAATACTAATTTTAGGAATTGTGGTGTGTTCTAAGGTAATTTTTCCATGTGAAAAAGCCTTCTTCTGGGATATCATGAATAATGTTTAAGAGAAAACTATTTTCTCATGCTTTTCCCACACCGGTTTGGAAGGTGATATATGAGCTAAACTGCGAGCATATTTTCTGTAAATTGACATTATCTTTCTCAGTCATGTGACAATGAAGTCTGACATTCTCAGTAAAATATGTACATCCAACAAGGGCAGAGACTGTCAGTTGATTCCTTTGTTTTCTACTGCAGCTTCCCAGAGTTTTCTAAAGAACAACTAGAGTGCTAGCAGCCTTACTTATGACAAAGGTATGAAACACCTGAAGCCATCTTGATTGGAATAAAGTGGTAAGACTTAAAACATTTATTTTGCAAATGAACAAAATGAGGGGCTTCATTTTGCCATAGAACTTATGATTAATGCTGCAGATAGAAAAATTAGTGCCCATTTTGACTTCTCAAAACCTCTTCTTTTTCATTTAAAAATTCTAACATGCAGACTGAAGCATGTACTTTTAATACCAGCAGTAGACTTCCCTGGTGAGCAGTAGCTTTACTACAGTGATCTAATGAGCAACTAGAGTTCTAAAATTCAGAATTTATGGCAAATGTGTGACACATCTGAATGACTTCTTGATGGAACCAAAGTAAAATACTGAAAGTATTTCCTACTGAGGAGACTGTAGTAAATGAGGAAATAAGAAAACTTCATAACACATAACTCTCCCACGATGGCCACCAGAGACAAAATATGACAAATGTAGCACAAATATCACCCAGATGTAGCCAAAGTATAGCCCAATGACAGAATGTCCCAGAGTGTTCTAAAGAACAACTAGAGCACTAACAGTCTTACGTATGACAAAAGTATGGAACACCTGAAGCCATCTTGGTTGGAATAAAGTGGTAACACTTAATACATTTAATTTGCAAAGGAACAAAATGAGGGACTTCATTTTGCCATAGAAATGATGATTAGTGCAGCAGAGAGAACAATTAGGACACATTTTGACTTCTCAAGTCCTCTTCTATTTCATTAAAAAATTCTAACATGCAGACTAAAACATGCACTTTGAATATCAGCAGCAGACTTCCCTGGTGATCAGTAGCTTGCTAACATTCTGAATTTATGGCAAATGTGATACACATCTGAACGCCTTCTTGATGGAATCAAAGTAAAAAACTGAAAGCATTTCCTACTGAGGAGACTGCAGTAAATGGGGAAATTAGGAAACTTCATAACAAATAAATCTCCCAAGATGTCCACCAGAGATAAAAGAGGCCAAATGTAGCACAAATACCACCCAGATGTAGCCCAAGTATAGCCCAATGACAGAATGTCCCAGAGTGTTTTAAAGAACAACTAGAGTGCTAACAGTCTTACTTATGACAAAAGTATGGAACACCTGAAGCCATGTTGATTGGAATAAAGTGGTAACACTTAAAACATTGAATTTGCAAAGGAAAAAAATGAGGGGGTTCATATTGCCATATACATTATGATTAGTGCTGCAAAAAGAAAAATGAGGGCACATTTTGACTTCTCGAATCCTCTTCTATTTCATTAAAAAACTCTGACATGAATACTGAAAAATGCACTTTGAATACCAGCAGCAGAATTCCCTGGTGAGCAGTAGCGTTACTACAGTGATCTAATGAGCAACTAGAGTGCTAAGAATCAGAATTTATGGCAAATATGTGACTCATCTGAATGCCTTCTTGATGGAACGAAAGTAAAAAAACTAAAAATATTTCCTTGTGAGGAGACTGTAGTAAATGAGGAAATTAGGAAACTTCATAACAAATAGGTCTCCCAGACTTGGGTCCCGTGATCTCCAGGCCACCGGAGTCAAGCGCTGCGTACCGTAATGCGCATGTGTTGCGAATGCTGGTTGCATAACAATCGCGCACATCACATAATATTAAATGTATATAATGTAAATGAAAAACGCGCAGCCGTCGCACACCGTACGCAGATTCTTCATGCCTTTTCTAAAATGGCGGCTAGAATCCGTGCACCCACTGTGATGTGTACGCTTTGGGTGCGCGACTCAAATATATATATATATATATATATTAAAAGAAAAAAGAAAACAAAAAAAGTAAACAAAATTTGAGTTTGATTTAAAAAAAATTGTGCAATTTTCAGAAAAATATACAATGTTATTTAATGAATACAATATTTATAAATAAACAGTTAACAAACTGTAGAAAATCAGTTATAAAAATAGGTGTAACTACTATTACACTTAAAAATTAGCATTTAAAAATCCTTTGAATTTGACTGAAAAAACCATGGGTTTCAGAGACTTCATACTTTAAAATTAGCATTTAAAAAAGCTTTGAAATTCACTGAAAAACCCATAGGTTTCAGAGACGTTATAGTTAGAAATTAGCATTTAAAAAAGCCTTTGAAATTCACAGAAACTAACTATAACTTGCGCACTCGCAGTGGACTGCTGATGATGTCACGTATTACATCATTTATGACATGGTCAGTGACATCACTGATGATATCACTGATGACATCTCAAATGATATCACTGATGACAACATCCACGTGACAATCTGATACACCTCATCATACACTAGTAAAACCTTTCATCATTCACTGTAAAATACAGAGTACCATATTTGAAACCATTGATACACCAATACCAGTTACTACATACCAACTCACTGATTCCTAAGTCTACACACACAACTATCCATTCAACAGAATGACTTATACATGCAGTCACTAATTATTAGAACACTATCAAATGCACATATACATATATATAGACATTGACACATCAGCAGTCATCTATGACAATTATGCAGTCATCCTACTAACTCATGAACAAAAATTAATCACACTTACATTTACTCACTTACACAATTATACACACTGCACCTCATTTATTCAAACACATTGTAACTCATAGTTAATATGTTAAAAAATCACCATTACAATTATACACTCATTCATATAGTTACTCTCACAATCACTGACTCCTACATATACTTATTAATGTACACCAACCCTCACATACAATGCCTTTTATTTTTTAACTTTGTTGAAGATGTACAACTAAAACACACATTCTCTCACCAACACACAAATGAATACACTCAGTCACATGCACTTTTAAACCTATACACCTAGTCAATCAACCATTCATACATCTATGCATAGAGTTACACACACCCCATCCAACCAGACACAGTGCCCCATACAAATACTCACCCAAATAATCAATAACTAATATACACACTCATGTAGTTAGTTACCAACCAATACAGCATGTTATACAACAACAGAGACAGTGATGCACACATTCACATAGTGTAGTTACTAATCCATGTATTAAGTGAGACATTTTTAGTTAATCACTTAAACAGACAATCAGAGAGCTTCTAAATCCTCCATCCAGACTGTTATATATCCACGCAATCTTCAATACAGACCGGTACGTATATATAATACGTATTAAAATGTCAAACTAAGCCACATTCACAGGATGATGTCATCAATGATATCATCAGTAATGTCATTTGAGATGTCATCAGTGATGTCACTGACCATGTCATGAATGATGTAATATGTGACTTCATCAGCAGTGCATTGCGGGCACGCGAGTTATAGTTAGCAGAACTAATGCCTTAACCGCAGCGGCCAATCCGTTGCGGTGCAGGCATTCTAATGAGCAGGCGGGGCTGCATCGGCCATTGCCCGTTCGCAGCACTGGGGAGGGAGTGCTCCAGTCGGCCTTTGGTCGATGGGAGCACAGAAAGGGCTAACTATAACAGAGGAATTTCTATGGTTTTGTACGAGTGAAATGTCCAGCTAACTATAACACCCCTGAAACCTATGCTTTTTTTCTGTGAATTATATAGATATATATATATCTACTCTTGCAACAATGTGCACAAGTAATAGCTGGCAATCCAGGAACAAATTTCTCTGTTTATTTTGTCGGCTGACGTGGTCTGTGTCAGAGCCATATTAGTGAATTCCACCCATCTCCTTTAAAAACAGTGATCAACCACTTCCTCATAGGCATGGTAAAAAGACTGGGATGTCACTGACCATGTCATGAGTGATGTAATATGTGACATCATCAGCAGTGCATTGCAGGCGCGCAAGTTATAGTGAGTCCAACTAACTATAACGTGGGAATTTCAATGGTTTTATGTCAGTAAAATTTCCAGCTAACTATAACTGGTGTGAAACCTATGGTTTTTTCAGTGAATTTAATAGGTTTTTTAAATGCTAATTCCTAACTATAACGGGTGTGAAACCTATGGTTTTTTCAGTGAATTTATTTGGTTTTTTAAATGCTAATTTCTAACTATAACTGGTGTGAAACCTATGGTGTTTACAGTGAATTTCATTGGTTTTTTAAATGCTAATTCCTAACTATATATAAGGCCCCAAACCTATGTTTTTTTCAGTGAATTTCAAAGTTTTGTTAATAGCAAATGTCTATAGCTATGAAATGTAATATTTTTGAAAATGAATGAATCTTATATTATATTAGTATTTAATTTTTTTTTTAATGTATATATATATATATATATATATTTTTTTTTTTTTTGACCTGGAGCGCTCCCGGGGCGCGCCCCGGTGAGCGCCCCGGAAAGCGTAGTCTTTTGAAGCGCCCCGGGTCACGCACTGGGGAGCGTCCCGTTAGTGCCAATGCCGCGGCCGAAAACATCATTGTGATGTACCGCGTAGCCGCGTCCATGTGATACGCACGGCGTAAACGCACCCGGAAGCACTCAAGCGCATACGATTGCGCAACGTAAGCATCCGACGTGCTTACGCGACGCGCCCCCAGGCGCCGGGCGCATCGCGTAAGCGCGTCGGGTCATGTGACCTGAAAATAACACTTTTAATTGGTGCAGAACAGTTTTGGTTTCATAATGATGAAACCCCTGATCTTGTGACCTGAAAATAACACTTCTCATTGGTTCAGGCCTTTTTTTTTCCAAATGATGAAAGCCCCCACCTTTTTTCCTTATTCTGACTTTGTCCTTTGACTGGGGAAGACCTGTTTTGAAATCTTTTAGGTATATTTTTTACTTTGAAATGGCTACAGTAGCAGCATCAGCTGGAGCATCTGCACCACCACCCCCACCACCACCAAGAGGACCACCAAAACATCACATTGGTGGTCAAGAAGAAGAGGAGGAGGAGGAAGAGGAGGAGGGGAGGAGGAGGAGGTGGCTGGAAGAACACAATACCCCATACCAACCCAAGCCACACATTGTATGGGAGTTTTTTCCATCCATGAGGGGAAAAAGAAAGTGAATGCGGCAAAGGTGACTTGCCTTATCTATGACATGGAACTTTCAAGGGGTAACCCAAATAAAAAATATTCATTTGGGAATAATACCATGATAAGGCACATGCAGCGCAAGCATCCGAACAACTATGCTGCCGCAGAGATGAGAGAACTGGCCAGTAACCCTCCCCAATCTACACCCAGCACCTCCAAACGAAAACAGCCCACTCCATCGGGACCAGAGACAAGGGAGACAATCCCTTGCATACAACCACGGTTTGGAGAATTTAGGGTCACATGTATTTTGTGTGGTAAGACCATCTCCTATGGTGAGCAGAGCCTAAAGCTCATCCTCCTTGCTGGTGAGAACCACAATTGCCCCAAAAACCCCTAATTTTTCCCAATTTAATTTTCTACTCCAGTTGAGCCATTTTCAATTCCCTGTTTTTTGTTTCTCCCCATAAAAATAACAAAAAAAATACAAAATAGTTCATAAAAGCCAAAAAAGTACAAAATGTTCAAAAAACATAAAAAAATATAAAACAACAAAAAGAAGAAAAACACAGTTCTTTTTAGAACTACCTCCAAATTATAAAAAAAGCTAAATTTTTTTAAAACTCTATCATTCTTTTTTCCCCATGGAACGCTCCCCGGTACGCTCCGCGGTGCGCATACCGGGCGCTCCCTCCGCGCAAATAAAAAAAATAAAAAAATGTTTTTGCCCCGCAGGGCCGTTTTATAGCCCCCACATCAAACCTAGGGGGTCAGGGGGGTCTACTCTGTCCCCTTTTGGTCATTTCCCCCTTTGTTTTTGCCACCTCTTGTGTCTCGATCCTACCGAGACACAAGATGGCGGACGCTCCGGACTGTTTCAAATGTTTACAGACACCTGAGAGCCAATCAGCTTTCCGTGCACACCTTGCGTGGCGCGCCCGGAGCGCGCCCCGGTGTGCGTACCGGGGCGCGGCCATAGATATATATATTTTTTTAACCTAAATTACTCAAAAACCACTGGAGCACATTTCTTGAGACATAGCAAAGGCATATCGGGCTACCAGTCCCTCCAATTTTGCCAAGTTTGGTGGAAATTCATTCAGCCGTTCGGGCTAAAAGTGAGGTCGACCGCCCTATGGAAATTAACATGGGGAAAACACGTTTTGGTACCCCCCCTTTTATCTCGGTCCCGCTTGACGAATCCCCCCCAAACTTTCAAGGAAGGACCGGAGCTTCGCGAGGCAAATTTGAGGAAATTTTCAGGCAGATTCGTCAACCGGCTCCAAAGTTATTCACAATAAAATTTTGAGATTTTGCATTGAAAAAAATCCTAAATATAACTACCTACTGGCGACCGGCAGTAGGTAATATATATATATATATATATATATATATATATATATATATATATATATATATATATATATATATATATATTTTAGAAAGCATCCCATATTCGGTATAATCAGTGCCGGTCTCACAGACACAAATAATTCCAACTTAGCATGAAATAACCAATTGCTAGCACAATGTATTTAGCTATTATGTTCACTCGAAAATGCAGTGTCCAGCAATAAACAGATCGTTGTCTTTAGAGGGAGCAATAGAATTGCAAATGCTGTGAAGCCAACCTCTGCTTACTAGAGGGAGTTGCACGGTTTTAATATAACAACAAGCAATAACAACAAGCAATGGCAAAACCAATAGGTCTGAGCTATATTGTGCAGCAACGGATTATGCAGTGTTGGACCCAGCTCAGCAGAATAGAAGTGGAATCCTCACATTGCCATTGACAAAAAAAAACGTTGGCAAAGCCAATAATTCTTTCCTGGCTGTCTCATAGTGGAGAAGTGTGGCTCACTGGTTAGAGCAGGCAGACCCTGAAGCAGAGGTCAGACCCGGAACCAGGGTTCAATTCCCGACGCGGCAGCGTGTTGAGCTCAAACGTCCATGGACTTGATAATTCTCGCTTCGGTGCCTGACCTAATCATGGGTTCACACTCTGCAACTCTGGGCATTAAGCTTGCTTAATCTCCACAATGGCCCCCGCGGCGGGATGCCTGGCTTTCACCTTGGGGATGCCCTGTAGGGGCTATCTCACAGGGAAAAACCAGGACGGGTTCCCAAGGCAAGCGCGGAGATACCCCTTCGGGGGTCGATTCTGGCGCTATATAAGAAATATAATAATAATAATAATAATAATAGCACTTTTTTAAACATTTAGCCATGCTGCACAGCCCCCTGGGCAATGTACAGTTTATAGTGCCCCTAGGTTTTTACAATTGTTTTTGTGTGTCCTGCTGTACTCTTTCAGGGCCGCCGTGTGCCAGACTGAGTCCTGCGGGAAAGGCAGGTATACTGTGGGACCTGCAGCACAAAAAAAATTATACTGTTTATCCCAGAGTGACCCCATCCCACCAGGGCTAGGAGAACAGGCTATCCCTAATTATTTTTTATATTATATGTTCATTTTGGAATAGTTAGCTTAAAATAGTGTTTCGTCTTTGAAAAGCAGTTAACAATGACCACTTGATTTGAATTTAATATTTTTGTTTTGTGTCCCTTTCAAGGATAAAATATTGATAAAGCAGGTGGCTTTGTTGAAGACCAGTGGATTTATGTGATTATATGACTGCAGTGTTTAGTGTATAATTAAGGATTTACCCTATTTGTCACGTAATTTTCCACATAATTTGATTAAAAAGAAATGTTGTTTGCGGATCAAGTCAAGAATATAATACTGCCAGAAACTATTCCTGTACTTTTCCTTTGTATAATATAGATTTCCATGATGCATACTGTAGTCCTCCATGCCACCTAATTCTAGTTGTGCTGACAATGGAAAAGCTGTACAGAGTGATTATTGGGAAGTCACTGTGATGTTGATATCTATATTTACACCACTACATTTTGTGCTATAAGTGTCCCAAATGTGTATGCATACACATGTGCATTTGATATATATTTGATAGTTCACAGTAGTGCAATGTTTGATCCGAAATTGCAGGCTTCCAGTGAAAATGCAGCTTGCGAACTAGGGGCCCGTTGTATGTAGAATTTGCATTTGTGAGCCAAGAGAAATCAGTACATTGCAAACCGACCTATTAGTACATAGGTCGGTTTGTGCACTACCCCATTTGTTGCGAAATTACTGGGTGCGCATCATGACCAGTATTCTGTGACCAGTACTGTGTACACCTAGCCCCAGGAGCTGGACATTCCAACAATATTTAATGTATTAATGCAACTTCGTGAAAATGCTAATCTGCTCACTCAATATAGATTCCTAGATGTGTGGATATTTATGAGTGCAGAGCAATAGAGCAAAATAAAACATATTTTGTAAGTAGTTTTAGCTCCAATATATCTCTGACCACGAGTCGCCTCCAATTATTTTTGATAAATGAAGCAGGGAGAATGCTGTAATTGCTTGCCTTTTCTGGTAAAGCACTTCATATTGTCGGCTTTTTAATTCTAATTAAAGACCTTTGGTGTTTCTCCCCTAAAAGTCTTGCATACTTTATCATATCTGCTTTCATGCTAAATATTGTCACTTACATCTAAAGAGAATATGGTGGAACAAATCTGCGGAAATGATGTACTTTTTCTAAATGGATTTCTTATCAAAGAAAGATATGGATCTAGAGCACAGCTCTCCTATTAATTAGGTTTCTTTTATCTTCGCATTACATGTCAAAACCCTTCGTATATGAAATACTTAGTTAAAATATCTTGACTCCCTCCATTAACTTTTCTTTATTGGCCTTGGATGGCCACATTATATAAATTATGAGCAAAAACACTTATATCTTGTAATGCTTTTTTCTTTCGAATATGGGCAGAATTCTCACTGGGAAGCCTAATGGGCAATTTAGCAGAAGTAATTTAATGCGTAAGTCTTTCATGGCAAAAGGCGCACACTTTCCTTATCTATATACAAGGAAAAGTGGTTATTTCAGGTTACTTCCGAGCTCACAGAGGTCAGCAGCCTGATAACAGACCTAAATTGGGGTTACTCAATGTGAGTAGTTGCATTCAAAATCACAACATATGCCAATACCTTATGTATGTTTCTTTGAAATTGAATACTTTTCATTGTAGAGCAACAGTGATAGGGCACCCATCTTTGTCCCCCTAAATGGCCCAATCCATAAAGCCTTTTCTCTGAGATGTGTCTTACTTTTAAGCATCAGGTTCTAGGAGTATATTAAGGTTTACATATGGACCGGATTTCCTCCACGTTTTTCCATTAAAAAATATATGGTGCACCTAGAAAGTGATGAGGAAGTCGCTCAAGTTCAAGATTACTTGCCTCTCTCTGAAGAAAGCTTTTATTAGAAGAGTTAATTAGAGTTATTAGAAGAGTTAATTGAATTCGGCAATTAGTGAGCTGTGAAATGTGTGGTTTGGAGTAAGCACATTTCTATAATTCTGCTGATTTAAAGTGATATGTTAACTAAAAATTGAAATTGTGCATTGCCCATCTATGTAGCATATTAGGCCAAAGCAAGGAAACTCTACATGCACATATATCAGGAAGGGTAGTCTTTATGGATAGGAGACAGTCACTCACTTTAAATCATTAATGCAAGCAAACATTAAAAACGATAATGAAAGGGAGTGAATATGGAAATGCTAACAAACTATGAAACGACATTATAACCACAAGATTGAGCAACATTTTCAGTTACACTGCTGCCATACATTTTTAGTAGGATGAGTAGGTGGTTTGGAGGCAGCCAAAATAGAGGAGCCTCCTGCACTTGCCCTAGGAAGACGTTTTTATTTGTAAATTTGAAACATAGGAAGATAAAACAAGGGATAAAAACAACTGCAATTTGTTTTGCAAAGGAAATACTATCTTAGATGGAGGCTCGATTCACAAAGGTAATTTAAACGTTTGACAAGTTTACTCTGTGAGTAAGTTCACTACTTTTCAGTTTTTACAAATTGCTCTTTTGTACTAACTTATAATTTTGCAGTCCAGCACCACACTTGTTCAACCACTGGCACTGCACACCCACCAATAGACTATGATGGATGTAGTCACTTACTACAAAAGTATAAATTTACACAAACATGCTAATTCGTGCAAGAGTGCCGAAAAGCAGTAAACTTACTCAAATGCTTATGTTACTACAGACGTGCTGTTTGTGATTAGCATTTTGTAGTAGATTGTGCACTACAAAGTGGAGTACGTGAATCAGATTTGTGTGTATATTTCTACACATGACACAATCTGTCTTGTTGGCTTTGATATGCAGGTGTACTGTGGAGTAATACACACATGCCACTAACAGACAGTGAGTTTGTCACCCTCCAAGCTCAGTCACGTTTGAAGTTACTGTTATTTCTAAAGCTGCTCATGTTAGTATTATTCTTAGTTAGAGGAATTAGTAAACATCATGTCAATCCATGTGATAACTCTCAGATTCAGCATTCAATTTTGAGACAATCATCATTCCTCACTCCTCATTTCTTATTCATCATACCTCATTGCATCCCTACTTTTCCTGCATCATCCATCCGCCATCACTCCTTATACCTCACTGTTCTTCTTTACTTCTCCCTCGTCACTGCTTACCCCTCTTCTTCACTTCTTATTCATGATGCCTCATTTGCTTTCCTCATTGATCATACCAGATTCTAATTCCTCACTCTTTATCCCTCATTCTGATTCCTCATGCAAAACACCATAGTTTCATTCCTCACCCATCATCCTTATTACTCATCCCTCATTCTCATTCTTCATACCATATTCCTTATCCTTCATTTCTATTCTTTGTGCATTATTCACCTGTGTCATTCGTATTCCTTATTTGAAATCCTCATCTCTCTGTGATCATCCTTCATTATTATTCCTCATCCCTCAGGCATCGCACCTCATGTTTAACATTCTGAAACACCCCTTTACAGTAATTGTTTGGCAAACGATAATAAGAGTAGTTGACTAGATGTTAATGGTCAGAGAAGAGAATATGCAACTGTGTACCCAGGCTACCCAATGCTGTACCTAGGTAAGTGTTTTTCCATTTCTAGTGGTCTCTGTTGAAAGATCCAACTAGCTTGGGAGCGAGAGTGCATTCAGGACTTGAGCCATGAATCAGCACTTGCATAGAAGCCACCATGATTTTCTTCTAGACCTTACCTGGCTTCAGTTGTGTACCTTTCAGAGCAATGATGTTCAGTCGTATGCTGCTAACAACAGTGAGAGCTGTTTTTCCTTTCATAGGAGTTTGCAGATTTCTAGCCTGACTGGATTTGATGCCTTGTAGTGTATTCACAAACTCGCAAATGACTTATTTGCAATAAACTGGATTATTTGGTAGCCTGATAATGTTTTTTTTGTTACATAGCTTCAAATGTTGCTTTATCTGTTCGCTTGTGCAACATTCTTAAATCAATAAACACTTTTTTGATACTTCATTGTGAGTGAGTTGATGGAAACTTGACCCTTTGACCTAACACATAATGAGCAATAAAGTAAATAGTCCCTTTATCAACTCATCTGTGAGGATGGAATGGACAGTTGTTTTCATAAATAGCAAATCGGGGTAAAAAGGAAGCAGTAATTAAGAGAAAAGGCTTTGGAAGATCTAAAAAAAAGGCATGCATGGCAAGAGAACCACGAGCGGATCTGTGCTAGCTTAACATACCAAAGTATCAGGCACTATATTCTGTTTTGCACATTTTATACTCCTCAGAGAAGGCACTTCCTTCGACCATTACTATTAGCAGAGAAAATCAGGAATCATGAGGCAGCTCTGGTTTATTTATTACCCATAGATAAGATTGATATTATATATATGCCGGAGTAAACTATGTTTTATCTGTACTTAGGATACGTAGCAAATACTGAATATGTATCATGTTCATTTTATTTTTCAACGAGAATAATATGCATTTATTTATGAGTTTTATATGGAAATGGAGCAAATTAACTAGTTTGTACACACTCATATTGCTCGGATAGAACCAAATAAAGTATGATGATGATGATGAGTGATCTAATATGTGAGGTCATAAGCACTGCATTGTGGTGGTGTGAGTTGGATCACTGAAATAATATCGAGGGACAAAATATCGACTTGCCAAAATATCGTGGACAAAATATCGACAGTCAAAATATCGAGTTTGTATCTACAAACAGGTAAGTACAAAAATATCGAGTACAAAATATCGTTAACAAAAATATAGATGTAAAAAATATCGACTTTATTAAAAACAGTGTTAAATTAAATTAATATTAAATTTTAATTACTAAAATATACTTAAAACGACTTAAATTAAATTATAATAATTAAATAATAAATGAAAATAATAAAAATAATTTTTTAAAATCTTATTTGTTGACCCTGAACCCTAAAAATACCCCTTTACCCAAAAACCCAAAACTGACCCTGAACCCTAAAAATACCCCTTTACCCAAAAACCCAAAACTGACCCTGAACCCTAAAAATACCCCTTTACCCAAAAACCCAAAACTGACCCTGAACCCTAAAAATACCCCTTTACCCAAAAACTGAAAACTGACCCTGAACCCTAAAAATGCCCCTTTACCCAAAAACTGAAAACTGACCCTGAACCCTAAAAATACCCCTTTACCCAAAAACTGAAAACTGACCCTGAACCCTAAAAATACCCCTTTACCCATGAACTGAAAACTGACCCTGAACCCTAAAAATACCCCTTTACCCATGAACTGAAAACTGACCCTGAACCCTAAAAATACCCCTTTACCCATGAACTGAAAACTGACCTTGAACCCTAAAAATACCCCTTTACCCATGAACTGAAAACTGACCCTGAACCCTAAAAATACCCCTTTACCCATGAACTGAAAACTGACCCTGAACCCTAAAAATGCTCCTTTACCCAAAATGTATCAATATTATTTAATTACCAATTAATTATTAATTAACAATAACAATAAAGTAAATATATTAGAACATTCGCTGTAATTATTTTAATAATTAATATTATTTTTTCAAAATTAATTACTTAAAAATAACACAAAATTATATATATTAATAATGTACTCTAATTAATGTAATTAACTAATTACAATTAATTAATTAACAATTATTTACTAATACAAAATATATTCAAAATTATATTAATTAATTGACTAATTAATATTAATTAATTATCAATTAATTATTAATTAAAAATATTAACAAACATATATTAATTAATTAATTATTATTAAATTACTTCCCACCCTATTCCCCTATAAACCCACAACCCGCTACAGAATTACATTACGCAATTATTATAAAAACAAAATTCATGTAATAAAATAATTTATAACATTAATACACACTATTCACACATATTATTACATAAAAATACACTATAAAATATTATATATTATTAAAAAATCGATATTTTTGCTATCTATATTTTATACAGTCGATAGTACTTCACTTACCTGAAAAACGATATTTTTGTAGTCGATATTATGTCCAGTCGATATTTTGTCCAGTCTATATTTAAAACTCGATATTATGTCCAGTCGATATTTTGGAGTCGATATTTTGTCTCTATACCGTGTGAGTTATGGTAAGCTCAGCTAACAATAACTGCTAAATTTCACTGTTTTGGATGCGTGAAATCTGAGCCATGCAGCCCCGTCTTGGGACTATTTTTGGCCCTGGGGACCCCTCGGCCTGTAGTGTGGTGCTCTAGTCCCACAAAAGGATCCCACACCCACTGAGGAGGACTTCAGAGTGAGCCTGAGAGCTGAGCGGTCCCTGCTGGCTCCCAATGTCCTGCGGGAGCCGGATTTGCTTTTACAAATCAAGAGCTGCTAACATGCAGCTCTCTGTGTGTAAAAGCAAATAGTGCTCTGCCTTGAGCAAGCGAAAGCAAATTGCTGAAAGCAGATCATTGTTTGCTATAGCTTGGCGAGAGTGGTGCTTCTGCCAAGCCATAGCAAACTGCAATGTCCTGGAGGTGGGAATCCTAGGACATTGTAGGAGCTGGCCTTGGGCCCATCTTTGACTCTATGTTAATGTTAATTTAGTCCCGAGGAAGGGATAGTCCCTGGGGCTGTGGGGGGGGGGTGTTCTGCGCGGCCCCCAGTCATCAATTAAAGTTGAAGCCACAGGGAGGCTGTGACCCATGGGGCTGTGGGCAGGTCCACATGCCCTGCATGTGCTAAACAAAAAGTCACGGAGAAATAGTGGTCCTCCTTACAGAGGTGGAGGTCGTACCAGCCCCTGAGCAGGTGGTGGTTCCCAGGGCATGTGTAAGCCTCAGTAGGGGTGCCATGCACCCCCTCCTTTCATTTCAAATGCCCTGAGACCTGGCTCTCCCCGGTGGCCTATATTTATGGAAGCACTTTACTTTTTAAGAAGAATTTCAACACGATTCGCAAATACAGCATGACTCCGGCTAAATCTGCGGCGTGCCTGTGGGACCCGTCCCTAAGAAGCCTGAGGGATCAGGGTGCTTCAAGCCGGTCCCTTTCTAGTTACATTTTTTTCAGTGACTTGATTCAATGGAGTTGCAAGATAGCTGCCAACACTTCCTGATTTGAAGTGTTGGCAGAAAATCAGATCCCAGCTCGAGATCACAGGTGGGGTCACAGATCCTCTGTGTCCCCAATTGTATAGCTTAAAAATCTTTCAGTTTCCCAAAAACTATCAGGCCGGCTCTAGGGCAGTGCGATTGGTTCCACCGCAACGGGCGTTGACTTGGGGTGGGGGCGCCATGTCCCATGCTCCTTGTCCCAGCAATTTTCAAGCATCAATGCAAATGTCTTGACGGTGATTACTGTTCTTTCTCTAGAGAGACCAGAGCTTTGTCTGGTAGAGGAAGTTTTGACTTATGATAGTGCAGAGGGTTAATATGCCTGTAGCAAAGAATGTTGCAAACACTATAAATAGGTCAATCGGTCATCCTTTAGTACGAGAGATCATTTTGTTACTTGCAGTTTAATTTAACATCCCAATATAGAGCAGTGAGCTAATAACTGTCATTAAAGAACTGCATGCTCACTGCAAGGAATATATTACAGCTACATGTTTTTTTGCCCAGTGTTTCCATATCTTAATATTGCAAAAAGGGTTCATTTGGGTAGAAATCAATGTTTATTATTTAAGAAAACCCCTAACAATGGTGTTAAAATTGTATTTCTGAATGTGTGCTTTTCCAGACCAAGGACACAAACTATACTGCCTACCAGTATCGATGACATGTGACTCTTGCAGGCCTCTGTCTAATGTAACATTTCCTATGCACTGATTAACACAAGTATGATTGTCTGTTCAATGTATGTGTGAGTAAAAAGTTCTGACAATCTAGGTGGGGCTCTATAAAACTAAATGAATCTAGGAGACAGTGGTTATGGAGAAATGTCAAATGGTAGTAGTGAGGGAGTCAGTGGCGAGGTGTTCGTGGGGAGGAGCACCAACAAACATTGTCGCACAGGGCGCCAACAGCGCTAAAGCAGGCCCTAAAAACGACTGAACGTATTTACACCAAGGGCCAATAGCTACCTTTCTACCAAATGTGGTGTAATTCTGTCCAGCAGTTCTGCCTGTAGCTGTGTGCTATGGAAATTAGCATGAGTAAATAGTGGTTTGCCCCTTTTTCTCAGCCCCCACTAGTCGTATCACCCCTCAATTTTCAAGACAGCAACTGAAGATACTGGCAAACTACCTTAGAAAAGTTTGTGAGGATTTGTCAAACAATGCAAAAGTTATTGGCACAAAAAAAGTGTTCTTCCTAGGGAAACTACAATCTAACTTCAACTACCTACTGGCGACTGCCAGTTGATAATATATATATTGTAGGCAGTTATAGTTATGACTATGTTTCCATAGAAAACGCATTTTTTGACCTGCCAATATCTGTGGTGCTGTTTGGTCAATCTTCACAAAATGTTCCCAAAAAAGTATGCCAGCAATTCTTCTTTTTTTTAGTAATTTGTTTATTGAAAAGTTTGCAAGCACAATACATAAACTCTCCAAGAGAGCCATCAGCATCGCATCGCGTGAATCAAAACAAGCATTTTTTTTTGTTTCATTCCAAAAATTGCATTGATAATATGTAATACAAACATAGAACAACCATCTTCTGAGGAGCAAACAATCCCTCTCCCCGGCACTGCAAAAGATTTGACACCGTACGAATTGGGAAGCTTGATTACTATAGGTACACATGGAGGATAACAGAAATACATAATCCCAATTGCATTAACTTTCAATGAGACATAGACAAAAGTGTATCGCACTTCACAGGTCAGAATGACTTGGTAGATACATCATCAGTGGGTCCCAGAAATCTTTGGGCCGAGATAACACTGGCAGATCCTCCGCATTGACCTCCAACTGCTCCCGGCAGTAAGCTAAGTCTCAGATCCATTTCCAAATAGTGGTTGAGCCCCTGGCGCCCCAACATTGTGCCACAGCACGCTTGTCCAATAATGTCGCCACAGCAACCTGATGCCTGTTACAAGGATTCAAGGACTTCACGTTACCCAGCAGGCACATCTCAGGTATACATAGAACATGTTCCATCACAACCTCCGTCAGCACAATTGCAACCTTATACCAAAAGGCAGCGATCCCTGCACACTGCCTTGATAAGTGTAAGAAATCGGCATCCGCCTGGTCACACTACATACAGCAAGCTGTTTCACGCAGTCCAATTCTCTGCAATTGCATTCGTGTATAATATAACTGGTTTAAAAATGTTAAATGAATAATACAGAGATTACAGTTAGTTGTAAGACGCCCAGTTAGTGTGCAACAGCATTTCCAATGATATGGGGATATTGTGTATCCCAACACTGTATTCCATTTGAGGTACGAGGGATGTTCCTCTGGCTCCCACTCACTTAGGGACGCAGTGTACAATTTAGTATTCACACCCTTACGCTCCTTTCCAGCCAATACCACCCGCAGTGCCCGCAATGTCTGAGGCTCAGTCGGATAGTTAGGGTAAATATCTCTGACCGTTTGTTGCACCCTCACATATGTAAAGCTTAACATTGAATCGTGATTCTGGCCTGACTGCACGTCCGACAGCGAGCGGAACCGGCCCTGATGGTACAGATCTCCCATCTGCATAACCTGTAAAGCGGAGCGCTCTTGCGCTGCCAAGATATTAGGATGTGCCGCTATTGGTAACATGGGAGGATAAAGATGGTCCAGCTGTGCCCGTCTAGGAAGGGCCTGCCAGGCCCAGGCGGTGCCCTACACTGGGTTAATCTCCGACCACCCAAAAGTGCTGCTGCCACAAGTGGTAGTGGAAGTATTGCATCTGCCTAGACCGCCGTATGGGGCAGAAAACATGGAAAGAACTAGTAATGCACAAATTGCGCTTGTGTGCACAAATAGGAGACACATATGTCAGTGGCCTTGAATCCGCCATGATGAAATGGTTGTACCAGAGTTTCCCAGCTACAGCGAGGATTCTTGCCCCCCAGACAAATCCCAAGAGGGCACATTGCAGCATCTTAAAGGCAGCGAAATTCAGGCGAATGGGAATATTAACAAACAAATATAATAGTTTGGGTAAAATAGACATGTTAGTCACCGCAATACTGTCCGCAAGTGAATGGGGCAGCAGGGCCCAACACTCATTCCTATCCGTAATCTGTGTGATAGTGCGTCCACAATTCATGGAGATCACTTGCTCAGGGTCCCTGTGTAACCAAACCCCCAAGTATTTCACAGAGTCCCGGGTCCAGAACAGGAGGAAGTCCAGTTCCATCTTGCAAGTGCCAGCTGTCAATGGAAAGACCGTCAACTTAGCCCAGTTGATCCCTAACTCGGAGAAGCCTTTGAATTTAACATACGGAGCAATTCCAGGAGATAGGTAGTACGCTTGCAGATGCATAAGAGCATGTCGTCTGCATAGAGCAAGACCACTAGTGGTCTCTGTCTAAAACGCAATTCCGACGAGGCATGCCGCTGGCGTAATTTACAAGCGAGGTGCTCCAATGCTAACGCAAAGAGCATCAGTGACAGGGGACAGCCCAGATGTGTGCCCCTACCAATAGGAAAGGCCGACGACACCCAACTGTTTACGCGAACACTGGCAACAGGCTCGGTATACAGCACTCTGATCCACTGAAGAAAAAAAGGGGAGAAGCCCATTCCTGTAAGTACAGTGAACATGTAATCCCAGTGTAGGGAATCAAATGCTTTAGTAGCATCAAGCAACACAACCACAGCTTGAAAGTCGGAGTCAAAATAGTGGAGAGTGGCGAAGATTGTATGCAGATTATGCATGGCAGGCACAAAACCTGACTAGTCAGGGAGCTCCAGCAGTGGAACAAAAGGCTGTAGTCGGATAGCAATCATCTTTGCTAGGGTCTTAGCGTCAATATTGATAATTGAAAGAGGCTTGTAGGAGTCACAACAAGTAGATGACTGATCAGGCTTCAATAGCAGCACTAGGAGGGCTTCCCTCAAAGAAGGCGGGAGCTGTGCAGTACTGTATGCCTCTGCGTAGACCTCAAGAAGTCAGGGGGATATATCGTCCACAAAGGTCTTATAAAACTCGCTAGGGAGCCCATTCAACCCTGGAGCATTACATGTGGGAAGGGACATAATAGCCAGCTTTATGTCCTCCACATCGAAAGGTTGAACAAGATATTTCCTACGACTCTTGGACAGCCAACCAAGTGCAAAATCATCCAAATAGGAGTGAATACCTTCCGACTGTGCCACGACCTTATTTTCATAACGTCTAGTGTAAAAATCAAGTATGGTCCCACTGATCTCAGATGTGATGTAATGAGCCACCAGGTCCGTCATCACGCAGCTCCGTGATATACTCTCGACTAAGTGGAGCCGACAATTTCTGCACGAGAGAGCGGCTTGAACTTGCCCCCTCACCGTATTATCTAGCCTTACTGCAACTGGATCTGTGAACCATCTCCTGATTGACGTTGTCATTATGTTTGGTAACTTATTCATGGCTCTCAGGTAGTGTCTCTGGCAAAGGGCTCTTCTCATGGGCACGTTCTATAGTGCAAATGTCCACAGACACCAGCCTGCGCCGCATGCAGATCCCCTGATATTGACCTTAAATGCTTCCCACATAACACCTGCACTGTCAACTGAGCCCACATTCTCCTTAAAGTAGTTGTGGATGGCCTCCTCAACTGTGTGCCTGAAGATAGTCAATGAGTATGGCTGTAGTCTCCACATGAACGGGGGTTTCTCGCATGCAGAAACCTGAAGCTCCAGGACCACTGGGGAGTGATCTGATAGAATCCGAGCTGGATGGCACACTCCAACCGCCCAAGTGCACGCAGCCTCAGTGACCAGCCAGTCATCCAGGCGAGACAAGGTTCCATACACAGAGGAAACAAATGTGCTCTCACGCTCTCCAGGGTGTTGCAAGTGCCACACATCATGCAAACTTCCTGCATCCATCAGACCCAGCAACGTCTCCAAAGCTTGCTTAGTTTGCGCCATCGCACTACTCATATGGGTCAACAGTGATGTCCAGGCATACATTAAAATCACTTCCCCATATTATCATAACATCTGGAAAACCTGCGATGCACAGCTAGACATCCACAAAGAAAGCTGGATCATCGATGTTTGGTCCATACACATTCACCAAAAGCACATTTGCCCTACCCAGCTGACCATGCAGTAACGCTATCCAGCCTAAGTCATCTGTCCAAGTTCAAGTAACATAATAACCCCTAGTTTGACCAGAATGATCACCCCCCATGCATAGCTGGAATGGGAGGACGCTAGTTGTACTCCAGCCCATCTACCACCCACATTCTTTTCTGATAATCTTGTTAGGTGGGTTTCCTGTAAAAAGTCAATCTGGACATCTAGAAGGTCTAAATAAGCAAATGTAGACCTAATCTTTTCGGGGGTATTCAGGCCGTGGACATTCCAGGTTAGAAATTGTATTTTACCACTCATAAAGTCATCGTATTGTGAAGCAGTAGAGCAATTGGAGATATCAGAGACATGTGTTCGCAAGCAAAATCATACGGGTGACTTTCACAAAATAAAAGACATGAAGTGTTGGCCCATCACCCCTCTACCCCCATGCCTTCTTCCACTTCAGCGTCCCCAACTCGCCAAAGCCATCCACACCCTCTACAACCCACCCCCAACTAGGAAACAACCAAACAAAACAGAGATGCAGTACTCCCATGAGGAGGCGTCTGAGTGCTATTATCCTGCCATCAGGTGGGAGGTGGCTGAGCAAGAATTTGTACTTGTGCCTGATTAGAGCCAACCTATGGATAAAATACATTGCAATAAAAATGTGCATGTTACTGAGAACTTCACTCTAAGGGAATAACTCAAGTAATGCATATATAAATCACAGCATTGCACAAAATAAACAATGACAAATCAAGAAAAGTGTTGTGGCCTGGCACGTTCTACTATTGCACCCCCCTGGCCTACTGTTCCTAATCATCCGATGTTGCCCTGGATTCGCGTTGCCTCCTCTTTAGATGTGTTGCATGGTCCAGAGCTGCCTTGGGATTAGTGAAAATGTGTGATTACCGGCCATGGCCGATCCCCAAGTGGGCAGGATATTGCATGGCATAAGGAACCCCCTCGGATTGCAAAAAGAATTTGACAGCTCCAAACTCACTTCTCGCAGCTTGCACAGTAAAATCAGGAACAATTAAAGGGCGGTGCCCTGATGTTCAATAGTGCCCTTGTCCCTTGCTATGCCTAAGATAACAATTCAGAAAAGGGGGTGGTGATGAACAGAGTGTCTGAATTAAGCAGACCACTCTTACCCAGTCCAAAGATCAGGGCTTGATCCATCACCGTTTTTTAGCGCACTGCACCATCCCAGCTCAGAACCTGGCTACATGCAAATTAGTCTGTTTCTGTCCCAGTGCATGATGGGAACAGGGCAAACCAAACTACCAAGCCAATTCTTGTACTGGGAAGGAAACAAGCTTCCGGGGACCGGTTTCTGGCATTTCAGCCGTCGTCGGCCCGGCTTGCTTGAATCCTGATGGTGCAGTGAGCAAGGGACTCATGTCTGAGTATACCCTGCCACACCTATAGTGGCCAAAAATGATTCAGAAAAGGGGGTGGTGATGAACAGAGTATCTGAATTAAGCAGACCACTCTTACCCAGTCCAAAGATCAGGGCTTGATCCATCACCGTTTTTTAGCTCACTGCACCATCCCAGCTCAGAACCTGGCAACATGCAAATTAGTCTGTTCCTGTCCCAGTGCATGATGGGAACAGGGCAAACCAAACTACCAAGCCAATTCTTGTACTGGGAAGGAAACAAGCTTCCGGGGACCGGTTTCTGGCATTTCAGCCGTCGTCTGCCCGGCTTGCTTGAATCCTGATGGTGCAGTGAGCAAGGGACTCATGTCTGAGTATACCCTGCCACACCTATAGTGGCCAAAAACGATTCAGAAAAGGAGGTGGTGATGAACAGAGTGTCTAAATTAAGCAGACCACTTTTACCCAGTCCAAAGATCAGGGCTTGATCCATCACCGTTTTTTAGCTCACTGCACCATCCCAGCTCAGAACCTGGCTACATGCAAATTAGTCTGTTCCTGTCCCAGTGCATGATGGGAACAGGGCAGACCAAACTACCAAGCCAATTCTTTAACTGGAAAGGAAACAAGCTTCTGGGGACCGGTTTCTGGCATTACAGACGTCTTCGGCCTGGCTTGCTTGAATCCTGATGGTGTAGTGAGCAAGGGACTCACATCTGAGTATACCCTTCCACACTTATGGTGGACAAAACGATTCAGAAAAGGGGGTGGTGATGGACAGAGTATCTGAATTAAACAGAACACTCGTACCCAGTCAACAGATCAGGGCTTGATCCATCACCGCTTTTTAGCTCACTGCACCATCCCAGCTCAGAACCTGGCTACATGCAAATTAGTCTGTTCCTGTCCCAGTGCATGATGGGAACAGGGCAAACCAAACTACCAAGCCAATTCTAGTACTGGGAAGGAAACAAGCTTCCGGGGACCGGTTTCAGGCATTTCAGCCGTCGTCGGCCCGGTTTGCTTGAATCCTGATGGTGCAGTGAGCAAGGGACTCATGTCTGAGTATACCCTGCCACACCTATAATGGCCAAAAACGATTCAGAAAAGGGGGTGGTGATGAACAGAGTGTCTGAATTAAGCAGACCACTCTTACCCAGTCCGGACAGACTAATTTGCATGTAGCCAGGTTCTGAGCTGGGATGGTGCAGTGAGCTAAAAAACGGTGATGGATCAAGCCCTGATCTGTTAACTAGGAGTGTTCTGTTTAATTCAGATACTCTGTCCATCACCACCCCTTTTTCTGAATCATGCCTAAGATAACATCACAATCCCTAAAATTCAACACCTGCGTGATAATGAGGCAAGGTGGAGCTCCCGGGACCGGCCTAGCTGTGAGAGAGCTATGAGCCCGCTCAATAATAAACATAGGGGAGAGCTGATCAGAACCAAAAAGATCCCTGATTAAGGTTTCAACAGATGTCTCCATTTTGCCAACATTTGTTAATTCTGGCAATCCGGTAATATGAATGTTGTTACATCTGGAGCGTGCCTCCAAATCCTCATTCTTGGCCTGAATAAAGGAGAGAACTTTCTCCATATTAAGGGTATCCCCTGCAACATCACTGAGACCATCCTCTGTCGCAGACACCTGCTGCTCGACTTCCCCCATGTGGGTGTTTTGCTTTTCAAATTGCGAGGACATGTGGTCCAATCGATGATTTACAGCCTCCATCATGCCCTCTATGGATTGGAGGCTACACTGCATGGCTATTAGTGTAGTCTCAAGAGTGAAGGACCCTCCTTCCTGGGCGTCCGCCTCGTAATCAGAAGCTGCCTTCTGAGGAGTCTTGGTGGATTTTCACGCCTCAAGTTTGAGGCGAGGTTGAGTTTCATCAGTCCTCCCCATAGTGCAGAGGATTTGGGTTAAGCTATTCAACAGGAGTGAAAATTCAGAGGAGAACCCCAAAGCGGACCACACACAAGCCTCAAGAGCAGTGTCAAGTGCGCACGCATTGCGGTCAGCTCCTTGAGCCTAGTGTCGCACCCAACGGATATGTGCTTGCACCCATATACCACCACAGGAGATGTCAGTGATGGAAGAATCGGCCACAAGCATGAATACCAGTGATGACCCTCCTTTACAGTGGGGACCCGTGGCATAGGTCCCTTACCCTTGTGCTGCCAAAGAGCACAGCAAAGCCTAGCCAGGAGGAACCCCGCAACTCCAGGGACATGCAGGAAGACACAGAGGGACCACATTCGGAATAGTAAAGCTGCAGATCCCAGGCCAGGTTAACACCTCCACAGCCAGAACTGAGATGCAACCAGGCATTCAGAGGGCAGGCCTCAGCAGACTCCAGAAGATCGTCACCAGCGTAACTCCTTCAATAATAGTGTGCAGCGAGACTCCCTTGCCGATGCCACAGGGCACCACCCATAGAAGTCAAGGAAGACACAAGAGACTCCCGCAGACTGCCAATTAACTCGCTGGGCAGCGCACACAGTAGGGGGAGCATCCCAGTCCAGGAGAGAGCATGTACGATTCCTTCCCACTCCCAAAGCAGTTGTCTGGCACTTTACAGGCAGATACAATAGCAGGCCTTTAATTGTAATGCAGGAACCAGGCAACAGCAGGCCTCCGGAAGTAAAACAGGGAATATTGCAATTTCCACAGCACCCAGCAGGTAGCAAGCAAAAGTGGTGGTGTGCCGTCAGGGCTACAGGCAGGGTAAAGGCTTTAGAAGCAATCGATAGTGCAGCACCCTGTGCTTGAGACCAAGCGGATGCGGCCTACAGCCCCCGTGCACACGATCTACCCACACTGCATATTGGCCGGAGACCCCACCAGGCTCACATCCAGCTCTGCAGAAGCAGGCCCATACCGGGTCATGTCCCACTCACCGTCACTAGCGCTAATTACAAAGGGGCTGATGACAACAACCTCCACTGCACATCTAAGGGGTCCCGGTTCCAGAGATGCCCAGTTGATGCCTCATGCCGCGGAACTCCGCACACCTGCAGAAGTTCCCCAACGGGCCCAGCAGTCTCTGATGATATGGTGCCCTCCCACTGGAGTCACAGGGAGCAGGCAACTCCTTGCTGACCGCCGAGGGGTCGTAACCACCAAGCAAGTACTCCGACTTCAGGGCCTCGTGGGCGCGGCCATATTGCAGACGCATGGCCTGGTCCCAGCGAGCAGGTTACAGTGATAGCCAGGATCGTAGGCCTCCAAAGAGTGCTCCAAGACAGGCAGGAGAGTATTACTCAAAAGATGCAATCCATAATTCCTCTCGATGGCAAGTTATGAGGCAGATAATAGTCGGATAGGTGCTCAGCCGGGCAGAGCCTCACTAGGTTGCGGCTATCTTGTCATCAATTTTAGTTGTGATTGGACATTTCGGGGTGATGTGTGAAGCAGGGGCCGAGATAAAGGATTGCCAAAAAAGTGTCTTTTCCCATGCTAAATCCCATATGACCTTTGAATTAAGCTACACCCTGAACCGATGGATTGGAATTACAGCAAATTAGGCAGAAAGGTATATTTTGTTACTCAGATTGTGCTTTTTCTTTAAGTGAATCTGGAGCAACCAACATTGCAATCACAGATCTCCACAAAGAGTAGATGTAGATCTTCATATGCAACCAACACCGTGAGCTCCTTGCTCACCGTCACAGATGAAATCCGCACCCTCCTTGACCAAGGCCACACCGCAGCTCGGATTCTACTTGACCTCTCAGCAGCATTCAACACTGTCACCAACCTCACACTCACTGCCAGACTACACGATGCCAGCATACAAGCATACAAGGAACCGCTCTTGACTGGATCCGATCCTTCCTCACTGGCAGAAGCCAAAGGATCAGACTGCCTCCCTTCCTCTCCAAACCCACAGAAGTCAACTGCGGAGTCCCCCAGGATCATCGCTTAGCCCTACCCTCTTCAACATCTACATGGCCCCCCTCGCCACTCTTGTCAGACAACACGGCCTCAACATAGTATCCCACGCCGACTACACCCAGTTCATCCTCTCCCTCATTGAACAACCCACCAACCCCAGGCTCAACTTCTAGGATGGAATGCAGGATGTTGCAGCCTGGATGAGCATAAGCTGCCTAAACCTCAACTTGGAGAAGACAGAAGTCCACATCCTCTGAACTACCCCTTCAGCATGGAATAACACCTGTTGGCCTTTCACCCTCAGCAGTCCCCATCCCCACGGATCACGCCAGAAACCTCAGCGCCCGTGTCCTTCCGGAAGGATGACCATGTAGCAAACGGCAGCGTGTCCTCCAATGTCTATGAACGCTTTAATCACGATGAAGAAAATCAAACACAAAGTGAACTGCCATCTGTGGAGCACTTCTCCCTAAGAAGAAACGGAAGCTTGACAACATTTTAAGAATATTTATCTCTTAAAGCATAGAAAAACTGTGGAATTATCAGCCTCCGAATCTTTCTGAATGAAGTAGTTGTATCTTTTTTTTGCAACTCATAGAGGCAATTTAATTATAGTTTGAATATGGACCAAGCTTAGAAATTACGTTCAAGTTTAATTATTTTTCTTAAGACATTAACAAAAATGACCTATGGCTACTTGATTCTTTTTTTCCCCGATCGTCCGTTTTCATGTGGGGCTTGTAAATACAAATTTTTTATTCGAATGTTTCAATTAAAGCAGTTCATGAACTGATGAGAACTTGTTTGTATTTAAGAAATAAATATTGCATTTCTGCAGTGATACAATAATAAAAAATAAAAAAAATAAGCCTCAGCATCATACTCAATCCCTCCCTATCCATGAACCGGGAGGTCAATGTCGTTGCCTTCAGCTGCTTCAACACCCTCCGCATCCTCCGTAAGACTTTCAAATGGATCCCTCCCGAGTCAAGGAAGACAGTCACCCACGCACTCATCACCAGCAGGCTGGACTACGGAAAGACCCTCTACACTGGCATCAACAAGCCCCTACACCGCAGGCTCCAGACAATACAGAACACCGCTGCCAGGCTCATCCTTGGTATCCCTCAACATGAGCACACCAACCAACACCTACAAAAGCTCCACTGGATCACCATCAAGAAGGGAGTCACTTTCAAGGTACTCATCTATGCATACAAATGCCTACACAACACCAGGCCCCAATACCTTAACAGCATTATTACCCTCACTGTACCCAAAAAGAGACCTACGATTCACCAACCTCTTCCTTGCCATGACCCCACGCATCCACAGAGCTAAAGCAGGAGGAAGAGCCTTCTCCGACATCTTGGCATAGACCTGGAACGCGCTCCTGATCAAGATCAGACGCACCTCCTCCCTGGATACCTTCAGGAAGGTCGTCAAGACCTGGCTCTTCAGTTTAGCAGAACTGCTGTCCCCCCCGCCCCTTGAGACCCTCTCGGGTGAGTAGCACGCTTACAATTCCCTGATTGATTGATTGAAGGAAATATAATGCAGTTTAAAGTCAGCATTTCTTATATTAGTAAAATAAACTGATAATTAAGATAAAGAATAATTAAATAAATCACACGTATCATATAGAGAAATAATTGTAATGTTGTCAGTGATTACTGCATAGAAATGTCCAACTATAAATATGGACAACTACCACAATTTTAAAAGTACATACATGAAAACAATTCTTATACGTCATTACAATAAAATTGCTTTAGGAAATACAAGACTCTAACATTATCAAGCATTTATGCTACAAGTTTCAATCATATTCAATGTAACACTTTTGATTTGCACTAGTTCATCATTTGCTATGGTGCATTAGAATCAAGGCAATAGGGATGCTAAGTTTCATCATTATTATTTGCACAATTGTGTGTTCGACTTATTTGTCACACAGATATACTGCTTCATATCAATAATTTGTGTTAATTTTCATCATAGAAAGCTTCTCCCGCAATAATTTTTCATAACAACTTAGTTAAAGTAATAAGGTAATCAGTTAATAAACATGTCTAATTAATTATTCTCAAAGTATTTTTTTCTATAAAGCCAAGCACACCTTTACAGTGCTGGCACTTCAGCTTTTCTCAGTTTCAATTTTTTTTTCTAAACGTGTGCAAAATGCATATTTGGGTTTCATTGTCAAAACCAGTTTTAATATCATGTAAAGAAAGATCAGCTTTTACAACACCCTCTGATAATGAATCAAGCCATCACACTTTATCATCACATCATCACAAATTACAGTTTTGACTCTTCCAGATTTTTTATTTTATCAAAGTATTTAAATTGCTCATCCTCTAGTTTAAGATCAGATCTTTTTCTTTTCACTGCCGATGTATTATTTTATAACAACTGAATTTGAAAGATAATATCATCAGAATCATGTACAAAATCACTAGTCCATTGCCTAAGTCACCCAGCCAGTTGCTAATAGTTGGCAATCCTTTTCCTATAATTTCCCAGACACTATTAGAATTTAATTTTCAAGTCTTCCTTTAACTCAGTAATCTTTTTAATGTAGTTTTCTAAATCTCTGTAGGTAGGTGCAAAATTATTGGGCCTTTAATAACAGCCAAACTCCTCCCTCCTTCAAAACAAGGATGATTAGGGCAAGATTATTTTGCATCACCATCAGTCTTATTGAAATCATTTCACTATTTACAACAGAAAATCCTCCAATTGTACTGGTGGCTATTTTATGAACTATAGAGAAGATTTTCAGATTTTATGTGGGTTTAAAGTTACTCCTACAGAAAGTAATAACACTCTAAAAATATCACTCACTATTTAATTTGCATTGAGATCTCTTCATTCTCCTCTTCTGTTCTTTTAATTCTCCTTCAATTTGTGGCACATGATATATTTTTGGAAAGAATATTCCCACTTTACAACTTCTATGCCATCCTTTTGGCAATTCTTATAAGAATTCTTTCCACAAATAAAATACACTACACAGGGGATAGGAAGGACTCCTTCTAAATAACTTCTGCAGTTCTCTTAAACATCAAATGTATGTTCACATTCACTAAAACCTACAGATTCTATTTTAATATGTGACCTTTTTCTGTATATAAAAAGCTTTCCTTTATTTTGCCAGTCTAAAGCTAATGTAGCCGTGCCTTCTACTATTTTATGTTCTTCTGGTATATTCCAAAGAGTTAGTTTAAAAGGTGCAGTTGTTTTAATTGTCGCATTACCTCATCTACTTTCTACTAAATCTATTAATTTCTCGTCAGGTCTCCCTAGTTTACATGTTAGGTTATTTCTGTGTGCTAAGCCATGTCCAAGGATTGAATTGATCTACAGGTCTTGGTGAGGGAGGAGCTGAGAATGATGCAGAGGCTCTGGGTGTGGTCTGTGGGGATGGGAGGGTTGCCAACGGCGAAGGGCCACTAGGAGTTGTTCCAAGCTAAGGGGGTGTTAAGGGTGTATACACTGCAACTGGTCAGCCCACTTAATTGTATGTCACTCTGGTATTGTTGATGATTATCAGTTACAAACGATTGTATTTGCACATGTTTAAATGTAAAAGAATTCATGTTTCAAAAAACGAAATACAATCATTGTTTTTACCAATGCTTGTTGTTATGCATGTTGGAGCTTCATCAAGAATCTCTCCTGAGATGTTACGATTAGTTTTAGGCATGTGTAGGGTAAGGGAGGCTTTCCACGTGAGGAATATGTAAATATGGAAACCGCCGTAGGGAAAGACTATATAAAGAGGCATGTTAGAACGTGACGGTGCTTCGTCTCAGACTGCTGTTTCTAGAAGGCGCTCCAGACCGGCTGCTCCAGAAACCCTCGGTTACTCCACCCAACTTCAGAAATCCTCGGTCTCCATTCTGGTCAGAGATTCCTGGTTTCCCTCTTAACTATTCCCTTCCCGTCTCCCTCCTCCCGTATGCTATTTCCATTCTTCCCATTTACCTGAACGCAGCTGATTGCTCAGAAGCACTCTGAACCTTCCAAAGAGTCGACGAACCGGAGACATGCCTTCCTCAGCTTCCAAGTCGCATCGGAGATTCCTCATCTTCCGGACCTGGTCTACGAAAGTGAAAAGGGATAGTAAGACTTAATGTAAAGCGCTACTAACCATTTTCTTCAAATCGTCTGACAAGTAAACAAGCCTTGATACCTACAAGTATTTAATGACATTTCCCAGCTGAATAGAGACTAAAAAACACTCGTTTCTAAAATTCAGCTGACATTGTGTGTTTCTTGATTCATTGTAAAGGCTTGTGAGAGTAAACAAGCTTTGGTAACAGCAAATTGTTAAAGACGGATTTAACAGAATGTACAAATCTTGATGTAACCTGGTTTAGCATAAACCTAGATACTGTCTAGTTAGACTGTAGCAACTATCAGAAAGAGTAGTTGGCAGGTGTTGATCTTTTCTTGTTTTATTTTGCAGAAATCCCAGAACCCCCATATACAGATGTAAAACTGAGACATCAGGTATGTGCATGAGTTTGCAGTGAGATTGTTTATAAATAACATACTAATACTCATGTTATTAACTCATGTTTTCAAAGAGCATTACTGAATGGTTTCATTATTTTGGTATTTAGGAGGCGGTCAAAGCAAATAGATCGCAATTACCTTTTGGCTCAGGAAAGTGTGAACAGGGGCCGATATTCACAACGGTCAGTATATTAGAAAGAATTTAGCATAATTGACTGTTAGATTACAACTAGGAGATTAGGTTAATTAGTGTTTGTATTACACTTCAGGATTATATGACATTGAACATATATAACCGCATCATCGGCCTGGAACACTTTCAAGAGGAACGACAACAGGAGCCAGTGTTTGTTGTTGTTTGTCTGTTTCTCTCTCCACTTCCCCTTTCCCTTGTGGAAAAGTTGACTCAGTCAGTGTTTCACTTCCTGACTACGTTAGCTGATCCTTGAGGGAGTTGGGAGTTTGCGGCATCAAGAGGAAACAACTGGAGTGACCCTAGAAACTACGCAACAGAAGACGAAGCCTAAAACCCACACTGTTTCCTCTTGAGTCCGTAAATTCGCCCTCATGGATATCCCAGAGTTAACTCAGTTAGTTCAAAAATTGAATGAAGAAAGAAGAAATGTTTTAGCTCCACCTAAATTTGGAAGTAATGTTTTTCAAACACGATCTCTTGAAAATCAGTCAAGTAATCAACCAGTGCAGGTTACTGTAGTTACTCCCTCTCCTGTGCCATTAGCTAATCCTGAAAGGTTTACCGGAGATAGCAGTAGATATGCTACTTTCATAAGTCAATGTCAATTGCACTTTTTATGTAAACCTCAAATTATTGCCACAGATACAGCCAAGGTTGCATTCATAATTTCGTATTTAGGAGGGGTGGCTGCAAATTGGGTTATGCCTTTAGTTGATAATAATGACCCCTTGCTTCATAACCTGCAGAATTTTAAAACAGCCATGTCCAATTTATTCGCTAAACATGTGTTTATCCAGGCATCTGACAACAAACTTTTGGGTCTTCGTCAAGGCTCTAAGGATCTCATTTCTTACATTACTTTTTTCAACAGACTATTAGCAGAAACTCATTGGCCCCAGGAGAAAAGAATATCCTTGTTCTATAGAGGCTTTAAAGATGATTTGAAAGATTCATTAGCACATATTGTTAATCTACCCGATGACTTTAGTGAATTTCAAGATCTAGTAATAAAATTAGATCATAGATTGGGAGAACGTAGAAGTGAAAAACCGAAGGGGGACATTAGAAATCTTCATTTCAGAAATGATAAAAAAGAGATCGAAGATAAAAATTCCTCTGTGGAGCCAATGCAAATTGGAGGTTTAAAAGGACCATTAACCCCAGAAGAAAAAGACCGTAGGCGTAAAGGCAATTTATGCTTATATTGTGGGAAACCTGGGCACTTTGCTAAGGATTGTTCAGTTAGACCAGCCAAGAAAAAGATCCTGACCTTAGACACAGTTTCTCAATCACAGTCGGAAAACTAAAATCCTCGAAGAAAGTTGAGATCGTTTCTTCGAGAGAGATTTGTTCAAAGATCTCTCAGTACGCTACTAATGTATCAACCTGTATTCCAAAACATTTTACTATAAGAATGGTTTTTATTCTATCTTCACAACAAAGACATAGTATTCCTGTGCTTTTAGATTCTGGAGCCACAGGAAACTTTTTTGACTTGGAATTTGCGCGTAAATTAAATCTAGTATTTGTTCCCAAAAAAGAGCCTGAACCAGTAAGAGCTGTTGACGGTTCAGCATTATCTTCAGGACTAATAAGATTTAATACAGAGCCATTAACCATAGTAGCTGATAATGGTCATACTAAGAGCACAGTCTTTGATTTGATTGACACACCTACCTTTGGAGTCATTCTGGGAATTCCTTGGCTGGAATTACACAATCCTAAAATAGATTGGATCAAAAGAACTGTTATTTTAGAGTCTTCTTACTGTAAGTTACATTGCTATCAAGAAACCAAAGATCCTGTGATGCCGCTTTTTTGTGCCACAATGGATTCTGAAATTAGTAAACTTCCAGTAGAATATCAGAATTTCTCTGATGTCTTCGATCCTGTTAAGGCTACTAAACTTCCACCACACAGGGTCTATGACTGTAGAATTGACTTGTTTCCAGGTGCTGTTCTACCATGCAGCAGAATTTACGCTTTGACAGAACCTGAAAATGATTATTTAAGAAAATATCTGGATGAATTATTAGAGCTAGGGTTTATACGCCATTCAACATCTCCAGTCTCGTCGCCACTCTTCTTCGTTGCGAAGAAGACGGGAGACTTAAGGGCGTGCATCGATTATCGCGCAGTCAATAAGGCAACGATAAAAAATAGATACCCATTGCCTTTAATTCCGGTGCTACTTAATCAGGTAAAAGGTTCTAGTATTTACACTAAATTGGATCTTAGAGGCGCATACCATTTGATTCGTGTAAAGGAAGGCGATGAGTGGAAGACCGCCTTTCGTACGAAATTTGGTCTTTTTGAATACACGGTTATGCCGTTTGGTCTTTGCAACGCACCAGCAGCATTCCAATATTTCATAAATGAAGTATTACACGATTTACTGGATGTTTGTTGCATAGTGTATATTGATGACATCTTGATTTATTCAAAAAACACTGAAGATCATATTTTGCATGTCCAATCTGTCTTACGGAGGTTAAGAGATCATTCCTTGTTTGCCAAACTAGAAAAATGTGTGTTTCATGCTTCCAAGGTAGAATTCTTGGGATATTGTTTATCTCCAGAAGGAATTCACATGGATCCTAAGAAAGTAGATGCGATTTTAACATGGCCTACTCCTACTTCGATTAAAGACACACAGAGGATTCTAGGGTTTGCGAACTTCTATAGACGTTTCATTTCAAGATTTTCAGAAATTGTAACACCAATCACCCAGTTGCTTAAGAAAGGGAAAACCTTTTCCTGGACTGAAGAAGCAGACAAAGCCTTTTCTTCTTTGAAAAAGGCTTTTACCTCTGCCCCAATTTTGTTTCATCCAGATCCTGATAGACCATTCTTTGTAGAAGCAGACGCTTCTCAAACCGCGATTGGAGGGGTGTTACTTCAAACAGATTCTGAAACTGGTCATTTACATCCTGTTGCTTTCCATTCAAGAAAATTATTGCTAGCAGAACAGAATTACACAATTGCAGAACGTGAACTTTTGGCAATAAAAGATGTTTTCCAAGAATGGAGGCATCATCTCCTGGGAGCAAAACATACTATTACAGTTTATTCGGACCATGAAAATCTGCAATTTTATTCCACAGTAAAAGCTTTCACTCCCAGACAAATGAGGTAGTTACAATTCTTTAGTGAATTTGATTTTATAATCACTTATCGCCCAGGGAACAGACAGTTGCTATCTGACACGCTCTCACGATTAGTCTGTGAAAAGAATTCTAGTCTTTCCAAAGAACCACCAAGTATCCTTCCTAAGGAAAGGATAGTGGCTGAAATTTATTCGGAGAATTTTCTTGAATCACTCAAGGAAGAATTAAAAACACGAAATATTCAGGGATGGTTAACTAAGAAAGGTAATTCAGTTAAGGAAGGTTTCTTTTTTCATAATGAGAAGTTGTACATTCCTACTAGAGACTTGCAAAACCAAGTAATGAAATGGAACCATGATTTGGCAATTGCGGCACATCCAGGAATTAACAAGACTCTGGAATTATGTCAGCGTTATTTCTGGTGGGATCACATGATTCCGGTCGTCCAACAATATATCAAAACATGTCCTGTTTGCTCTCGACAAAAGTCCTTACACCAAGCCCCGATGGGACTTCTCCATCCTATGAGTATACCCCCACAACCTTGGCATACCATTAGTTTGGATTTTATAACAGATCTTCCTAAATCCAATGGGTTTACAACTATTCTGGTAGTGGTAGATTTGCTATCAAAAATGGGACATTTTATTCCTTTGCAAAAAATACCATCTGCAGTAGAGTTCAGTACCATATTCCTATCCACCATTGTAAAATTACATGGTCTTCCAACTAAAATTATTTCGGACAGAGGTCCCCAATTTGTATCCAAGTTTTGGTCACAGTTAAGCAAACAGCTAGGAATAGAACTAGCCTTGTCCTCATCCTTCCATCCACAAACAGATGGACAAACTGAAAAAGTGAATCAGCATGTGGAACAAGGTCTACGCTGTTTGTTAGCTACATCACCTACACATTGGGATGAAGTGTTACCTTGGGCCGAGTTCTCTTATAATAATACCACACACTCTGCCTTTTATTTTTTTAACTGGACAACATCCTCGGTCATTGCCTATTCTTTTACCAGTAGAACAACAGAGCATGCCAGCAGTGAGCGAAAGATTGACTACACTCTTAGAAATCCAAGAAAAGGCTAAAAAGAATTGGGTCAAGAGTAAAATCACTATGAAGAAAAATGCAGACATTCATAGAACTTCCTCTCCATTGTACAAAGAAGGGCAGTGGGTTTGGTTATCCACTAGAAATATTCAATTAGAAGGTCCCAGAAAGCTTAAGCCAAGATTCATAGGACCGTTTCAAATTAAGAAAATTCTGAATCCTGTATCAGTTAAATTAATTCTACCAGATGAATATGCTATTCATCCAGTATTCCATGTGCAATACATGTCATGAAGTCATTTGTTCATAAAAAATTCTTTTCTGACAATTTCTTCTGTGTTTTCTTTAAGATGCTCTATGCATTTCGGGTCTCACAGGACCCTTCATCAGGAGCAAGTGGCATCTAAAAAATCAATATCACACGGCAATGAGCATTATGTACCAACTGGAGAATACAATGTATCTATTTTATTCAAAAGGACAACATGCTTTTATGGAGTATGTTTTTATGGAGTATGTTATGACTCTGTGATGTGTGCTAACCCGTGAATGTACCCTTCACCTCAGTGCTCAAAACAAACCATTGTCAGCTTACTTGTTGCATCCTATATAGTACGCTCGTGACCTGAAAAATAGAGGAGCCAATTCTGTAAAAAGGACCCTACATTGAAAAAGTGCCTCTAGTTTTATAATGCAACGAACATATTATGGCTTTGCCTTCTGAACTTACCGAAGGACTTCTATAATTCAGTGCCTGTTGCTGGAAAACCGTGTTAAACTCCACTCGAAGGGAATCAACAATCGTGAACCCTAAAACGACAATATCGAGCAGACTGTGAAATCAGACATCCGCTCTAAACTCCGGTTCGAACGCACTCGGCATCTACAATCAAACACTCTTACCGTGTCTTTCAAGAGCAAACTACACAACTCCGCTGGCCCGTGCCTCCGTTTGAAAATACTCCGCGAACTCTGCGTGTGTGTTAGGACTAGTGCCGGGGATTAAGTGCTTAACAGAAACAACGGACTACTCTTCAAGCTTACCAACAGTCGCCATTATTAAATGGTGTTGAAAAGCTAAACTACGAGCTGCCAAACACTCGAGACGTATTTAAATGCTATATAAAATATAAAATAAGCGTCATATTCTGAACCACACTGCGGGTTGCAATCCACAAATTAAAAATTCTAACGTGCCCAACCTTCGACGTCCAACTCGAGAACAATACCATTACACCTCAATGCTAATAAAACACTGTGCTTACACCATGACAAAAACGTGAAATGTGGGGAAATGGTGGTAAAATTGCATGTTGGTTAGAAATTTTCAAAGCTCTCAATACAGCATATCAACAAAATGTACAGTATATATACATGAGCACTGATCAAAAGATAACCACAATAATGAGCAAATTTACAAAAAACAGGATAAATCGATATGTTCATTTAATCCTTTTGGCTCTTGGGTACCCAGTTTTTTTATCCAAAATATTTCTCGCTGAAGGAGGGATCTGGTGCGATCCACACCCTCAGGGAGAACTACCTGTTCTAACACTGCGAACTGTAATTGGGATATACTGTGTCTTTCTTGTGTCCAATGGGACGCTAAACTACTCTTCATATTTTTATTCCTTATGGTGCTCTTGTGTTCTGAAATACGCACTTTTAATTTTCTCTCTGTCTTACCTACGTAGACTTTCCCGCATGGACATTTTATGTAATAAATCAGGTTCATAGAGTTACAATCTGAATTGTGATGTAGTTCAATTTCTTTGCCTACAGGGGATGATGTATAATGTTTCCAGTGATGACATTGCTGCAGTGCACACAATTTACACATTTTTTCATTCCTCTACTGACTGTAGTTTCTTTTTTGTGAGTGGAAAATTTCAAAATCTCTTTGAGGTTCTTAGACCTTGTGAAAGCAAACAGGGGTTTAGCATTGAATAAACCTTGAAAATCTGATTCATTTTCCAAAAGAACCCAATGACGATTGATTATGTTCTTAATTTTTTGGGTACTAGTATTGAATTTGGATACAAATACGTGCCTTTCTTTCTTTTCCTTAGGTTTCTGAATTAACAGGTTTTTCCATTCCATGGCGTGAATTTGTTTGTTTGCTTGTTCAACGATGTTAATGGGATAACCTCTTTCCTCCTACTTTTGTGCTTGAATGTTTAATTGAGCTTCCAAATCATCTTTGTCAGAACATATATGTTTCAATCTCATAAATTGGGAAAAAGCAAGATTTTTCTTCAAGCTTGGAGGATGAAAGCTTTGATATTTAAGAGCATTATTAACATCAGTATCCTTTCTGTAGAGAGATGTGATTATTTTTTGATCTTCAATCTTTACTAGAACATCCAAAAACGATATTTGGGAGTCACTTATATCGTGAGTAAATTGTATGTTTTCATCATACGTGTTCAACTGTAGAAGTTTTCTCTCAAGATTCTGTCTGTCGCCTGTCCATATGATGAAAATATCATCTATGAACCTGCAAAACAATCTAATGCAAGTAATCCATTCTTGGTCTTTGAAAATGTTGTCAAACTCAAATTTAGCCATATAGGTATTGGCATACGCCGGGGCCCTGGCAAAGCCCATTGAAGTGCCTTTGGGCTGTAGAAAAAATTGATTGTTCCACAGAAAATAGCTATGGAACAAACAAAAGGGCAATATTTCCAATATAAACATTTTATCTGCTTTGATGTCTGTTTGTTGGAGTAATGCCCACTCGACCGCCTCGATTCCTGCCTGATGGGGAATAGAGGTGTAAAGTGACTTAACGTCCACAGTGCATAACAGCAAGTTCTCAGTACAGGAAACTTCTTACATTTTATTAAAAAAATCGGTCGTGTCTTTGACGTATGAACGCCATTGTTGCATGAACGGTTGGAGGAAAGTGTCTATGTATTGGCCTAAGGGTTCAAAAATGGTTCCACATCCAGTGACAATTGGCCTCATGGGAGGATTCTGTAAGTCTTTATGGATCTTGGGAAGCATGTACAACTTGGGTTGCCTCGGTAAATCAATTGTTAAGAACTGTCGAGTAGAAGCGGTAATAACTCCTGCTTCAAAGGCTTTCTCCAAAATGGTGTTTAAGGTAACTTTAAGATCTTTGATGGGATCCTCCTCTAAGTGCAAATATGTTGATGCATCAAGCACATGTTAATTGACTTTATCCATATAAAAGGAGGCCTCCATAACAACAATAGCTCCTCCTTTGTCCGCCTTCTGAATAACCAATTGGTCATCTTTTTGCAGCATCAAAAGTGTTTGTCTGTCATGGAATGACAGATTCTTCCTCTTCTGCAAGTTTAGTTGGTGTAGATCATGTAAAACTGTCTTCTCAAACGCATCAAGTACTTTGTGTGACACTGGAGCTTGAAACTTGGATTTAGGCTTGAATTCTCAAAATTCCGGTTCTGATTTGTGAGTTTGTTCTGTAAATACATTGTTGAAAAAATGTTTCAGTCGTAGGACTCTCATGAACTTATAGAAAGCTACCTCTGTTTCCAAAATGTTCGTATCATATGTCGGTACAAAGTTTAAACCTTTGTTAAGAATATTTATTTGTTGACTCGTGAGTGTTTTCTTTGAGATATTAATGACTAGGTTTGTCTTTGGCTTCTCAGATGACCTTTTACGGATGCTTCTTCTTGTCTTTCTTGTCCTTTCGATGAACTGGGTGTTTGACTTGCATCCGTTGCCTGTGGTAAAAAATCCTTTGATTTTGATGTTGCATCTCCACTCTTTGCTGAGGGATCTTTTGTCCCAGTTTTATCTCCCATTTGTGTCTTTGCTGGAGGTCTACTTGCACTGACATCAGAGTCAGAGACACTACTTTCTTCTGAAGTGGTGGTATTAGTTCATGGTTTCTTCCTTGGATAAGAGCGCCTTTGGGCATAAACCTCAGCATAAACCTCAGCATAAACCTCAGCCCAGGTGTACACCTCATTCAATTTATAATCCAGGGTGTCCCTTTTGTACTTCCGGAGTTTCCCTTCTTGCACTTCTTTAGCATGTTTCTCTAAACGTATTTGTAACTCCTCTAGTTCCCTGTCAAAGTCTGTTCGTTCCATTCTTTCCGAAAGATTTTGTTTCATCTCATTAATTTCGATGGATGGATAATTCTTCAATTACTCTAGCCAGTTCCTCCACCAATAATAAAATCAAGTCTAAAGAGCACTTGTTTAAAATGGAATACCATTTCTCCATAAAGTCTTTGTTAAGGTGAAATCTGTACAACATTGGTTTGATCGCCATTCTTAGGCCACGTGGGATTCTCTTTGCTCTGTGGTACTGTATCAAAGTACTAGCATGTAGTTTCTGGCTCAGCTCTCTTTTAACCAAAAACTCCAGTTGTTTTAGCTGCTGCATCACTGTGCTGCCTTGTGCATTAGATGTCTTTACTTCAGTAATAAGTGAATATATATCTGTGGCTTTTTCCACTGTATATGCTACAATATTGGCTCTGTTTTCTGTCATACTAGTAATGGCGTCGAAGGCCATGGTTGGGTGCCATCTCGTGAACAGACAAACAACTGAAACTTTATTTAAATTTAGAGATGCACTACTTTCTATTCTGCTTTATGCTTACAGTTTTGTATATTCACACAATTTAAACTTTATTTATTCAGCGTGCTGCAAGGGTGACAGGTTTGTCCTTTCCGTGTCCAAAACCTAACCTCCCTACCTCGAAACAATCGGTCCCGACCCCTGCGCAAAATTGCTACTGGGATTTACCCATCTACCATCAACATTGTATACACATTAATACAACAAAATGATTTACTTCAGGTTTGAACATTTATTTCGACACCATAAATATTTGCTAGTTAAACTTATTGTTAGATCATGAAACACAAATTAAATGCAATACATGTCATGAAGTCATTTGTTCATAAAAAATTCTTTTCTGACAATTTCTTCTGTGTTTTCTTAAAGATGCTTTATGCATTTCGGGTCTCACAGGACCCTTCATCAGGAGCAAGTGCCATCTAAAAAAACAATATCACACGGCAATGAGCATTATGTACCAACTGGAGAATACTCCCATAGTTCTAGCAATCCCAGCTCTATGAGTATTCCACCAATGCCAGAAAGCCATATGATTCTGTGGAAGGCATCACTTTTGATTATATCCAAAAGGCCAGAAGCAAATATTTTTAATTCAGGCGTTATCCATATGCGCCTCCAGTACAATACAATCGCAAATTGGCAATGCGTAGTGAGAGAAACTGCTATGTTACGAAATGCCTCGCTAATGTATGTAGTGAAATCACAGGCTGAGCGATGGCATGATGCTAGAGAGGAGGTACTAGACATTCAGAAATCAGCGTCTGAAGCAGAACTCGCAACTTGGGCAGCAGAGGGAGTGCTGGATGATGAGGGTTGTTGGCGAAGCAAAGATATGGAAAGATGGAAATTGCCTGCAGCTTACTTGCAAGCGATGGTCCAAATGACACATGGATTGGCACATGTTGGAGCTCTTGCAATCACTCGATTGCTAACGCGAGTTTCGGAGCATCGTGAGATTGCTAATATGGCCAAAAGAGTAGTGCCGACCTATCTGATATGCTTGCAGCACAATCCTGCAAAAGGGACGCATACTCCGAAAGAAGGGTTTGTTCCACCTACTGCACCATTTGAAGTATTGCAAATGGATTACATTCAGCTTGAGCGTTGCAATAACCTTAAGTATATCTTAGTGGTGTTGTGTGCTTTCAGTAAATGGATTGAGGCCTTCCCCACGAAGGATAATACAGCGCTAACAACAGCTAAGGTTTTGCTCAAAGAGTACTTCCCTCGCTACAGTGTTTGTAAATTTTTGTGGAGCGATAATAGTCCTCATTTTGTTTGGAAAATCGTAGAATATGTGATGCAGGGATTGGGAATTTAGCAGAAATGTCATGCTGTATTTCATCCACAGTCAGCAGGTCTTGTTGAAAGATATAATGCTACTCTGAAATTAAAGCTAGCAAAGATTGTGGCATCTACGTCTTTGAAATGGCCGGATGCTCTGCCTCTGGCATTGCTATCTATCAGATCAGTGCCCCATTCCCGAACTGGCCTCAAACCTTATGAAGTGGTGTTTGGAAGGCCTATGAATATATGGGGAGTTCCTAAGCCTCGATTGTTACATGATGTGCCTTGTATAATGATGAACGATTATTTGGCACGATTAACAAATGATTTACTTTCCATTCATCAACAGGTTCGAGAAGCGCTCCCCGACAATTCCATTGGAGAGGCTCTTAATCTTCGTCCTGGCGACCACGTTATGATCCGGTCTTTCGAGAGAACAAGCAGCTTGGAGCCGAGGTGGCGTGGCCACGAGCAGGTACTGCTTGCAACTCGTACGGCTGTGCGAGTCACCAACAGGAAGCCATGGGTGCACTCCACTCACTGCCGCCGCGTCTCTCCGGATCTGGTGAACCCAACTGTGCTGTCTGATTATCGAGACATTTTGGACGAGGAGAAGAGCCCAGCTGTAACGTCTACTGAATCGGAGGGAGCCTTCCCGGACCACACTGTTTCTGGAAGAGAGAGATACAATCTACGACCCCGACAAGCAGTTGTTTTGTGCGAGTCTGGTTGAGTTACCGCTCCAGGTTTGTGAAACGGAATATCAAGGGGGGATCTGTTCTGCCAAGTGTAGCGACACCCGTCTTGAATCTCGGAGAAGAAACCAACGGCTACCTCGGAGCTCAGCACTCATATTTTTATTTTTTAGTTATTCTTGAGACATTTTTGAACTTTTGAACTATGGCATCTTCTGCAATGCGAAACAAGAGAATTCTTTGTGCAGTATTATTTGTTTTGACAATTGTTGTGATACCTGTGATAGCTTGGGTAGTAGAACTCTTGGTGCCAGTAAGAGAACATTTATTGCCAACTACCCCGATTCCATCTGAACATTTTCATTTTACTCTGCCTTATCATGAAGAACGACATAGACAGACTTATTTGAATAACAGCTTTATTCAGATTCTGCATCACACCCACAACATGACTACTACTTCGAACCGCTGGGTATGTGGGATGTTGCATGGACATCAAAAGAAAGGAGGCACACCACTTATCCCACTCCTGTTTTCCCATAATGGTTCTTGTAATGCCTGGTATACACTTTTGTTCACTTTGCGATGGCCAACGAAAGGTGGACTGCTTTTCCGACTCAATAAAATCTGCTTCAACGATCGAGATGGTTATCCACAAGCTGAAGGGACTAAGTTCGAATGGGAGGGGTACCGCCCTGACAACGTGTCTGCACCACGAATTTATAGCAATCAGAGAAATATAAATATGTCCAGTTTACATGTGATTACCGTTATTGATACAAAAGCTGATCTTTGCGTTCGTAATAAAGGTACAATCCCAGTAGGAAGAAGTGAATGCAACACCACTCTTACCTTTGACACGCCAAATGGCATTACATTTGTGGCCTCACGAAATACGTATTTTATCTGTGGAAATAAAGGTTATCACCGTCTCCCTATAGGATGTTTAGGGACATGTTATATATCCTTTGTATTACCCCCTGTGTTTATTGCCCCGCCTATGTATCATAATAACTATGTTTTGTATCACGACTTTATATTAAATAGAGTGAAGAGAACATTAGTTCTTGATGACATCGACCAAACAGACACTGCGTTACAACAATATGTTGATTTTAATTTAGGCCTCTTTTCATTTGTTGGAGCTGCTTTGAATAGTCGAAAAATAAGGCGTCTGACACGTCTTGTAGAAGCTGTTGCTAATGAGACAGCTTTCGCCTTAGGAAATTTGACAGAGGAACTTCAGATTACTAGAATTGTAACGCTCGAAAACCGCATGGTGTTAGATGTAGTATTAGCTGATTGTGGGGGAGCATGCCGTATTATCGTAAGTAGTTTTTTTGTATACGTGCCAGATAATTCACCCTCTGTATATGATGCAATATCTAAATTACATAAAATTGCTGCTGAGATACATCCTGATTATGGTACATGGACATTCTCGGGTGGTTTTGGACATTACTTAGTACATGGGGTTGGAAGTTGCTGACGATCCTATGCGTAATAATTGGGATATTATTTTTTCTATGCCTCTGTATCCAGTGCGGCCCTGTGTTATGTTCTATGTGCCTTTCTGCTTGTATTCCATCTAAACGAGCTATTGCTAAGAATGAACAAATGATTCATAGAGAAGTAGGACAAATTATGTCTATTGATATTGAAGATGAGTACCCCGATTATGTCCACTATAAGGTAGCTTCAGCTAAACGCTAAAAGGGTCGTCTGTCGTAATTTGACGGTGATCGGGTTAGCGTTAAGCTTTGCTACACGAATTCCCCCTTCTCTTGACTATGGTTGTCGGAAGCCATTTTTAATGTGTCGGCGGCCATTTTATATGAATGCGTCGCCTCGTGGTCATCATGCCCTTTTGTCCTTCTTCTGTCCCGCTGACCACTCGAGTTTGCCCAGCAACAGGCTATTTTTAGTATTGGTCAAGCTCACATATGCGCAGTTAAGTCTGAACAGTCATCATTTAGGAATGTCCCTCCAAACTGACCAGTGGTGTTGTAACTCCTCCCATGAGTTGGCTGTGTTCCAAAAATGACCATATAAGTACCTAAACCTCTGTAAATGTGTTCCGCCTACATTTTTATTACTGTAAAACTGTATAAAAGAGGACTCGCACCGATGTTCGGGGTGATACTTCTTGCATTGCCGAAGGGTGCTGTAGGAATGTACCACCACCCCATGGGGTCTTAATAAACTTGTCTTTTGCATTTTCTAGTTTCTGTGCCAACATCTTTTATGGTGTAGAGGGTGTCTGCGGAGTATGTAGGCCTGGAGAACCCAATACCACAACACTGCACCTAACCTTTTGGATGAGATTAACAGGAAGGTCAAAGAATGGCTGCATCTAAGAAACCGCACAGTTGGTTATGTTTCCACGGATAATGGCAGTAATATAGTTAAGGCCATGGACAACGGTGGCTATTTCAGAGTGCCGTGTATGGCGCACAGTATTAACATTGTGGTGCAAGCCTTCTTGAAAGCAGAAGAGCCAGTCGTCAAAGTACTGACCACCTGCCGAAAAACCTGCACCCATTTCAACCATTCTTTTAAGGCCCGGAAGCAGCTGAGGGGCCTTCAATATGAACGTAAACTGCCAGTCAAAGGACTAATCCAGGAGGTGGCAACACGTTGGAACTCAACCTTTTACATGCTTGAGCGTCTGTCTGAGCAGTGGGAGGTAATACATGAGTTTGTCTTTAAACTGGGTGTTGCTCACAAAGACTTGATGCTAGAGTTGGAGGAATGGAAGCTAATTGCAAGCCTGACAGACATGCTTTGTCCTTTTGAGCTCTTCACGCGTGAAGTCAGCAGGGAGGACTGTTCTTTAAGAAAAGCTATCCCATTGTTGTGCATGCTACAGCACCAACTCAAGGAGGTGTCTTCACGGTTCCGAGATGATGGTGATAAGCGAGAAGCATATGGTTTGGCGCAGACGTTATTATGCCGCCTCCTTGACAATGAAAGGCTTAAAAAGATTCATACAGAAAAACATTACATTTGTGCCACTATTCTTTATCCACGGTACAAAAAGGCAGTGGCCAGCAAATCATTCATTCCTTTTGATGAAGCAGATGTTTCAAAGTACAAATATTGGCTAGCTGTTTCAGCCAGGCGGTTCGAAAAAGATCGGCAGAAAATACAAGGAGGCAGCACAAGTACAACGGAATCAGCAGGCAATCCAGCGTCAAGTTCCACTTCTCAATCCGTGGCCGAAGGGAGTCACTTTCCCTCACAGCCGTTAACGACAACAGCAACCATATCATCATCCTCACCTGCACCAGGCCGCAAACCAATATTGTCGGAAGGGGATTGGCTAACTCAGCAAGGGTTAGCTCGGTCCACTGATGAAAAGGTCACAGATGGTGCACAAAGTGAATCAACCATGGTGAGCCTTGAGTCGGTGGTGCAGGCCTATCTGGATGACCGAACAGAGGTCTGTCATAATGAGAACCCATTGGGATATTGGTGTACGAAAAGCTCAAAATGGCAACTGATCACCAACCTGGCTCTAAAATATTTGTCTTGCCCACTTGCAAGCTTGTCTTCTGAACGTGTTTTCAGTGCTGCTGGTGCCATTGTTACTTCAAAAGGGACCCACCTTTTGCCCAAAAATGTGGAGAAGTTAACAATAATCAAGATGAATCAGCACTTCATACCACCCGATTACAAAATACGTGAATGCGCGCAGGAAGAAGAGGACACCGACTTAGGTGACGACGACGACGGAAGTTCTTCTTGGTCACCAGACCTTCTCCCGCCTCAATTCATAGACTTGGAGGACAAGCTCTGCTTCCCTGACAACGAGGACTGAAAATTCCTTCCTTTATTTCCGTACTTATTCAGTCTGCATTCAGATGTTCACAAGTTCACAACTCAATCATGCTCCTCTATCCTCCTCCTCCAGACTCCCCCTATCCATTTCCCTCAAGGCAGATGGATGGATTATGGAGAAAAAACAAACTTTGTCTTCGTAGACGAGTGCCCTCAAGTAGGACTGAAATAACTGACTGACCACATGCATGCTGATTGTTGACAGACCTACCTCTGAAAGTTAAAGGAGAGGCTGCCCTTTGGGCCCTCACTTTCTGAAGAAGATGTGGACAAAAAGTAGAACAGGTAATGAATATTGAGAAGATGGCATGTTGCAGTGGACAGCAATGGCTGTCTGTCTCTGTTAAAACCAATTGCTGTTTGTTTTTTGTGAACAGCGCATTTTGCCATGTTTTCAATATACCAGTATTGCAGGTTTTTGGGTTTATTTGGGTGTGTTCTAGATTTGCGGTGCTGGGTAGGAGGGTCTGGAAGCACTGCTGGCACAGTCTAATGTTGATTGCATTTGCATAGGGACGGCGAAGTAGAGCCAGAAAGCTATTTGGTCATCTATTTGGTGGCCTGAGGAATTAGGATCTCCTCCCTGCCCAGTCAACAAGGTTAGAAATTTAGGAGTGATCTTTGATGATAAACTCTTTTTTCTCCCTCGTGTTAATTCTATTGTTTCTTCATCATTCCACACTTTAAAGATGATAACTAAAATCACACAGTGGCTCTCCAACAATGTAAGCAAGACACTAAAAAGCACATTAGTAATGTCAAAAACTGATTATTGTAATGCCCTCCTTTTAAACGCCTAGGAAAAAGTAATAAGAAAGCTTCAACTGGTGCAGAATGCGGCCGCAAGAATTTTATCAGGCACACCTAAATTCAGTTCAGTAACAAAAGTCCTTACTCAGTTACATTGGTTGCCCATAAGATCAAGAACCACATTTAAGGCCTTATGCATTGCCTTTAAGGCCACCGGAGATCTAGGACCAGGATACTGAAAAAAAACTTTTTCTTTCTATAGACCTATTTGACCCCTCCGTTCTGAAGATTTCTGGTCGCAACTGCTAAACTTTGGAACTCTCTTCCTCTTCATATTAAAACCAGCCCGTCTTTGCTTAGCTTCAGAAAAAGTGTTAAACCTGGCTCTTTACCCAATGAACTAACATGACCCTGTTGACCATAACGCCGAGACACCCAAGGGTATTTGCGCGCTCTATAAATTGTAAAAAATAAATATATAAATAAACATTAAAATCATGAACATTCCGGAGGGCTCAGAGGGGGAGGACATTAAAACCTATGTCATAAATCTGTTAAAAGACTTTATCCCCCAGTAGATGTTGAGGAACTAGAAACAGACATCCAAGAATCCAAATAGAAAAAATCTGGTCAATTTTAAAAGGTATGCTCTAAGAATCACTGACAAAATATCGAAGGTCAAAAAATCAATCTCTACAAAATTATTGGAGCAACAATATTAATGTCAAAAAAATTCAACATCCTAAAAATATTAACTAATTTTCAAAATTAATAAGTAAAACATATATAATAATACAACATTAATCAAACATATACATATAATATATATAATTACTTAATCATCAGTTTTAATAAGTATTTTAATACCTTATAAATTATTAATTAATATTATAAAATACAAATACATCTATACACAGAAAACAAAAACATTAATAAAAATTAAATAATTATGTATAATAATTTTAAAAAATAAAATTTACTTTGAATATTTTTCAAATAATTTATATACTACATTAGCTAAAATAATACAAAAACTATTAAATAGCAGAAGGAATAAAACTACTATTCCAACTCCCCCCAAAAAAACAGCACTAAGGAAATTGTTGGATAGCGTAGGGCTTAAAATTACTATTCCCACTCCAGAGAGTGCAACAGTAGGAAAAGTGTTGGATAGCGTAGGGGTAAGAATTACTATTCCCACTCCAGAGAGTCAAACAGTAGGGAAAGTGTTGGATAGCGTAGCGGTACAAATTACTATTGCAACTCCAGTGAGTGCAACCGCACGGAAAGTGTTGGATAGCGTAGGGGTAGAAATTACTATTCCAACTCCAGAGAGTGCAACAGTAGGGAAAGTGTTGGATAGCTAGTAAAGTAAATAAAGTAAATTGATATTTGGGCACCCCCAAGGTGGAGGCCAGGCATCCTTAGCGTTGTGGGGGCCGTTGTGGAGATTACCGAGGCGAGAATGATCAGGTCCGTGGAATTTTGAGCCCAAGACTCGCTGAGGCGGGAAATTGAAGCCTGGTCCCGGGCTAGACCTCTGCATCACGGTCTGCCGCTCTAATCATTGAGCCACACTTCTCCACCTTAGCTTCTCCACCTCTAGCTTAGGGGTAAAAATTACTATTCCACCTCCAGAGAGTGCAACAGTAGGGAAAGTGTTGGATAGTGTAGAAGTTAAATATAACATACTTATAAATATTTTTTTTATTTGAAATAATTAATGATTTAATTTTCAAATCACTCTAAATTGTTTACAAATACCCATTAATAATTATTAAAAACATAATTACCAATGAATAATTAATTAACAATACATTAATAATAAATACCAATACTTATTAATTCATAAATATTAATGACCAAATAATAAATATTGAACAATACAATCTTTTTCATAACAAACAACATATTAATTATTAAAGAGTAATGAACAATTAAAAAATATTGATCAATTAAATAATTGTTGTGGGCACGGCTTGCTGCTGAGCAAGATGGCTGCAGCCTGAAGGAGATCCGAGGGTGAGGCTGTCTCCCCTATAATCCGGACATTAATCCGCAGTCCAAATCACACCCAAAGGACATCCAGAAGCAACCGGGAGTGAGCGGGACAAATTGAACTGTCTCCAGCATCTTTCCGCTGCCTAGAACACCATGCAGACCGTGCCGTAGGGGACGACCTACAAAGAAGGCTTACGCAGGGGACTAAATTTTGGTGAAGAGCCTGAGCACCGGACACGGAGCCTGGGATCGCTACTGGGGAGAACCGGCGATTGAGTAAACGTAAGCATGTGGACACATGTGAGGCCTGCCGATGCCCACGATTCCTCCCTGCCCTGGTGCTGGCATGGCGGAGCGCCCCCCCTGGATAGAGCGGACTGTGACCTGCGGCCGGCTTTACGGTCGGACGAGCACCGGTGGAGGAAGGTGCAGGATCGGCCCGTGCTGCTGCGTTGGCTCGGCCGGAGCAGTCGGGGGCTACACCTTGGGCCACGTATGGCGCCCCCGGTGCGGTGCATGGGGGGCCTCTGTTGGGAGCTGCGTCGGTTGGCCTGACCAGGACTGGGGCTCTGGAGACAGGAGAGCCCACCTGGGCCTTGATTGGCTGCACCAAGAGGCACTAATTAGCGCACAGGTACGATGCATACAGATTCAGCTGCGGGCCAGAGGGATAAGTGGCTCCCAATATTACACATAGACTTTGGTACAAGGTTAGTGGTGCCGGACTGTAAATTCTTGTAAGCCTGCGTGTTGGACTGCAGGCGTGGTCTCGTCCAAGAACAAATGGCTGCTGGTGCAGATTGATACGAATTGGCCATTGTCGGCCCCTAGGCTGAGGCCTTGTAAGAGACGGGGCAGAGATTGTAGGTCGCACAGCTGCGGGACAAACCAGGGAGTTACCTCCAGTGGCCACCCCATAAACTATACGGCCCACCGTAATAAGTAGTGGCGGAAAGCAGAGACTGCCCAGCTGTAGATGGGTGGAAGAGGTCCACGCACAACCCAGCAGGGAAAACTGGATAAATTTGTGTACAGCAAGGACTTCCCCCCTCTGCCAGAGCGCAAAGGACACATGGATAAAGCCTCGGAGGAGGCTGTAATGCCCAAAGTGACATTGGAATATCTTATGTCCACCCTCAACAACGTGCAGTGGGGTCTATCGCTGCAGATGTAACTTTCCTCAGGACAGACTTTCAAAAAATTCCGCTAGGGTCACGGAGGTGGAACCAGTGTCTACATCCCTGATAAAGGACACTACCACGTTAATCAAAAAAGTATCGGAAACAAACTTATTGCGGCGAAGCTGTACGACCAGGAAGGGTGTTACCATCGTAACAACGTTAGAATTACGGGAATTACGGAAAGTGAAGGGGGCCCCACCATGGACCTATATGTCGAGAAACTAATAAAAACTAGACTGCAGCCCAGAGGTCTTTCCACTTTCTTCTTGGTAGAACTCGCACACAGGGTGCCAGGAGGCTGGCCCAAACCTGGGGCCCCCAGACCTGTACTTGCTCGCAACTTTAATTTCCGGGTTAGAGTTGCCATCTTACACATGGCGCGGGTAGCGCCGCCCATGCACGTGCAGAACTCTGTGGTGTCCTTCTTCCCGGACTATACAGCGGCAGTCTCAGCACATCACAGGAGTTTCCTGGAGGTCAAGAAGAATTTGAGAACCAGTGAATTGCCCTATTCAATGTTATTTCCAGCAAAGCTACAGGTGCTACCGGATGGGAAAACATGGTTTTTCGAGACACCGGAGGAGGCCCACGATTGGCTCGAGGGATGGCCGCAGGTGGAGATTTCTGGACTTTCTGACAGGCAGCGACAACGTCTCGGGATGGAGGAGGACCTCGATGAACGTGAGCAAAGGGTGGAGAAGGATGGACAGCTGCTGGAGGAAGCCAGAGAGTGAGACTTTGTGTGACAATCTTAGACCACGTGTAGACAGTATGTACAGGTGCCTAATTGGGCCCGCCTCAGCTGAGAAATGGGGATGGACTTTTCAATGACTATGGTCCTTGGGGCAGGAGCTGAGCACGGTCTTCCTCGGACTTCACGCTCCCTACACACAATTAATGTTTATGGGGTTGGGTTTGAAGCACTCTGCTGAGTTGGGGTGGCAGGCAGTTCTGAGTTCGGAAGGCAAGGAGGCAGGGAGGGGGGTGTGGGGGTTGGAATTGTTCAAATGTTCTTATCAAGGCCTATGTTTTGGTATTAGATACAGCACTTGGTTATGCAGTACACGCGCACAATATAAAGCACACGACTTACACCTGCAAATCCGTAACACACTTTACAAGCCCCACCGGACATGATGTGAATGATACAGCGCACCTTGCGCCTGATACATGCCCTCTAACTCCGGTGTCACCGCTTTCCCTGCTTACGTGGAATGTGCGAGGCCTGGGAGACAAAATAAAGCGGGGTCTGGTTCTGTAATATATCAAGAGGGGCTCCCCAGCGGTAGCGGTAGTGGAGGAGTGTGGCTCAATGCTTAGAGCGGCAGACCTTGATGCAGAACGCTGGCCAGGGACCAGGGTTCGATTCCTGCCTCGGCGGGTTCGGGCTTAAATTCCTCTGACCGGATATTCTCGCCTCAGTGCCGATTCTAAGCATGGGTCCCACGCTGCAACTCTGGGCAATAGCTTGCTTAGTCTCCACAAAGGCCCCCGATGCACAAGGGATGCCTGGTTTCACCATGGGATGCCCAGGAGTGGACACCCCACAAGGAAAAGCCAGGAGGGGTTCCCTTGTGGTAGGAGTACAAGCGCCGGGATGCCTCCGGGTCACTGTTCGCGCTATACAAATACGCCACATTTACATTTACATTTACTTTGCTGCAAGAGACAAACCTTATTGGCACCACAAGGAAAGCGATGGACAGATGGGGTATAACATGGTGGCACACTCCGATTTCTCTTCAGGGTCAAGGGGGCTGGGCATACTAGTAAAAAAACAATTCCCATTAATAATACACAAAGCCAAAACTGATGGATCGGGCGGTTCGCAGCCATAATCACTTAATGGGAGGGGCGGCCCCTTAATATAGTTTCCGTCTATATCCCCCCTGCACTACACGCGGTGGCGCTCCCGGATCACAGTGAGTTTTTAATTGACCCTCCGGAGGGAGAGCTACTTACACCTGGACTTTAACACCATTATGGACAAAGCCATTGATAGATATCCTGCACGAGTGGGTAACTCGGGAGTGTCACGCCTTGGGAATTTTATGGACGCACTTGTTCTAACGGATGTGTGGAGGCGACACTACCCAACAGCGCAGCCATTCACATTTCACTCTGGGGTACACAATAGCCTAATGAGATTAGATTACTTCATGGGATCGGCGGGTAGCCTTAAAAATATTGAAAGTATAGAGATCAGACACAGTGGCATCTCTGACCATTCCCCATTACTCCTTCAATGTACTCACTACCACAAGACACAGCGACGTATCTACCCCATATATCCTGGCTACTTGCAGGTCCCCAAGATTAGGAAAGCTGTCACAAAGGCGACAGGCCATTACTTCCAAGACAATGCTGCATCAATTGACTCCCCGACCATCCTATGGGAGGCGTATAAAACAGTTCTCAGGGGACAAGCCGTCTCCTCCATTACAGCGCATAAGCAGGAGAAGCAGCGAGAGCTGCAAAACCTGGAGCTCGAGTTACACAATGCGAAGACCCAACATGCCAATGACCCAACACCTGAAACATCTCATAGCCTGCATCTCAAACAGTGGCAACATAGAGAGTACCTTACAGAAATGACCAGACAGCATTTAGAGGCCACACGACACAAGATATATGAGACCAGTGATAAAGCCGGGAAATTACTGGCATGGCTTGACAGAAGGGACAAGGGTACCAGATGGATAGAGCAAATTAGTTCGGAGGAGGGACAGGCAACAACTGACCCGCGGACAATAGTTCACACACTAGCACGCCACTTTCAGACAGTCTACTCGTCAGCCTCTGAAATGGCACTGGAAGAGGCGTTGACCTATGTGAAGGACATTGATAAGGCCAGACTCTCCCCTGAGGCGGCATGTGAGCTTGAGGCAGATCTCACGGTAGAAGAGCTACAGGGGGCAATCGGAGCACTACAGTCTGGTAAGGCAGTAGGGCCAAACGGTATACCTATCGAACTCTACAAAAAGACGGCAAGGGCCATCGCACCTCACTTGCTAACCATGTTCTCCGACAGCTTGATAGCGGGCGAACACCCACTGGATCAATGCATGGCCACCATAGTGGCTATACCAAAACCAGGGAAACCTGCTGATAAGTGCACCTCCTACTGCCCTATATCATTGATTAATGCAGAGGCTAAAATCCTAGCAAAACTATTGGCGAATAGGCTGACACCCCGTTTGCCGGCAATAATACACCCAGACCAGTCTGGATTCATGCCGGGCAGGAACACGGCCCTCAACCTGAGGCGCTTACACGCAGTGCTTGCCAGAGCTGTTTATCCACAGGAACCGGCGGTTATTAGATGCACAAATGGCATTTGACATGGTCGAATGGCCCTTCCTGCTCGCAGTGCTCCATCACCTGGGCTTTGGACCCAACTTCTGTGCATGGGTTCGGCTTCTCTATACCAAATCAATGGCTCATGTCACTGCTAATGATCACATCTCTAACGACTTCCCCATAGCACGGGGCATGCGCCAAGGCTGCCCCCTGTCACCGCTGCATTTTGCTCTGGTGATGGAGCCACTGGTGGCGTGGATACGGTGGGAGCCAATGATATGGGGACTCAAATGGACGGAAAGCTGGGAGGATCGTATCTCCCTGTATGCAGATGATGTCTTGTTACACATGACCTCTCCTAGGTGTTCCATAAATACCCTTCTAAATATTTGTACGATTTTTGGGAGGGCGTCTAGATATACCATAAACTGGTCCAAATCGATAATGTATGTGCTACATGGACCCCCGCTGCAGCTTCCCGTGGACTGCCCACTCCAGATTTCAGAGTGTGCATTTAAATATTTGGGCATATTTGGGCATATACATCACTACCGACTCTGTGGATTTCTTTAAAAGGAATCTACAACCACCGCTAGACCGTCTCAAAAGAGATGTGTGCCATTAGGGGACCCTGCCACTGACTTTGCTGGGAAAAGCAGCACTTTTCAAGATGATGATGATGATGATGATAGCCCTACTCCGCTTCTTATATTTACTGGAGAATACGCCGTACCCGGTGTCACCAAATTACTTTAGGACGATCACGGCACAGGTCTCCAGCCCACGTGGTGCAATTTGTAAAGAGGTAAACATGTAGGGGCACATTAGGTCCGCCCGCCATCCTGTCATAACAAGGGCGGGGGTCCTGTATGTGCCATTAGGATGCGCCCGCCACACTGGCAGACGCATCCTGCATCCCTAACATTGTGGCGGGCACTCAGCACCGCCCGCAACAACGCCAGGGAGGCATGTTGTGCACTTCCATGCACAACATGGCAGGCACAGCGCGGTGCCATGTTGTGCATGGAACTGCAGGGGGGTACCATAGATACCCCCCATGTGCTTCCTCCAACCCCCCAGAGACCCTGGGGAACCACAACAGGCCCCCCAAGCAGACTCCGCATGTCTTTCCATGGCGGCGATGCCGCCACGGAAAGCCATCTGTTGAGACACATTCTAATATGGCTGGCAGTGTCTATTAGACACTGCGCCCTTAAAGAACCCTTTTCCGCACAGTCGACATGTCGACCGGGCGGAAAAGCGGCGGATGGTCTTTCTGTCCACCGCGGATTCCCCAGCCATAATAATATGGCGGGGGTTCTTTTGTACAGGGATGGCGGGTGGATTGCCCCCGCCGGTCTGGGGGTGACTACTGCCGGCCTGGCGGGGGCAATCCGCCGCCATCCTTTTGGGGCCCTTTTTTAGCAAGGCATTAGAAGATGTGGAAATATTTACATGTGTATATATGATGTGCTGTTCCCAAGAAACTATTGTGCCATCAGCAGATTCAAACTATCTGCACTCCACTCTAAGCAACAGCAGAGAAAGTACTTCATGTTAAACATGTTACATATTCAAGTAACCCTATTAGTGTAGAACAAATATAAAACTCTTAATATAAACATTATTATTTATCCGGGGGAAATTCTTAATATTAAGAATGATAAACACGTAAACAATATACATGACTCCTAAAAAATTTAATAGGTAATTATTAGTTTAAATAGTTGCTTTTTAAAAAATTAATTATCTTCCCACACTATACCCCTACAAACATAGCAGACCACACTTAAAATATAACTAAAATAAATAAGTGTTATACTTTTAACATAATTGATCATCAATTAACTAATTCATTGACAATTATTATTTGTAAATTAATTATTTCCTGACTAACGTCCCATTCTATACCACTACAAACCTAGCAACATGCTGTTGAAATAATACTAAAATTGATCAGAATTACATGATGTACATAATTAATTATCAAATAAATAATTAATACATAAATCATTAATTATTACTTAATTAACATCACAGTATATATCCCTACAAAGCCATCAGCCCACACCTAAAATATAGTGAAAATATCAAGTTATTACACAATTTACATAATTAATAATCAATTAAATAATTAATTTTGAATGAACACATTGTTAATTGATTATTACTAACTTAATGAACTTCCAACACTTTGCCCCTGCAAACCCAGTAGCCTATATCTAAAATATGACTAAAATACATATTTATTACTAAACTAAATTTACATAATCAATAATCAATTAAATAGTTAGTAATATATTATAATGAATTTCCTTTCTACCCTATAGTCATACAAACCCAGCAACCCACACCTAACATATAAAGAATATACAAATATTACACAAGTTACATGAGTAGAAATCACTTAAATGATTAAAAATAGTCATAATTCATTGTTAATTAATTATTACTTAATTAAAGTCCTGCACTATAACCCTACAAACCTAGCAACCTACTCGAACACTATTAACTACTATTAATAATTTTAAAAAAACTATATGTAACTCAAACTGTATTTAAATATATTAACAATTATAGAAACAATAATAACACATACAATGAATATATGAATTATAACACATTAAGATAATTAAAAAATTATATTACCTACCTGGAAAAAATTACACCCTTGACAGCGATATTTATGCGCCACAATATTTTTATATCCCAACATTTTTTGGGAAATTTCTGTGTCCCGAGATTTTAAACTCTATATTTTGCCCAAATACTCAACATAACATCATATATGAATTTTGGGTTGTGTGACTGAGTGGCAGGTCATGTTTATTCAGAGATATTTGTAGGTGTGTGTGTCTGTATGGGGCTCGTTCATCTGGTATCTGTAGGTGTGTGTTTATGTATGTGCATGAATACCAGAAATATGTTGCTCTGTAAAAGAGTTATTTGTTCTAAAATGGTAACATGAATTTCAGCCGCTGAAGTTTACTGCAAAATATGTCATTATGAAATCCATTCAAATTGAAGAACATTGTAAAATGTAATTTACTCTGACAAAAGAAAAAAACAGGAAAGAGGGGAAGCCAGCAAAATAGGAAAACAGTCGGTACAGCTGCCTGTTTGCCAAAAGCTTGAAAAATTGGAAAGCTTGATTTCATCCTAAAGGTCAATATGTTTACAGCTACCAACACACAAGAAGGGAATCAGTCGGATATATATGCCAACATTTTTTTCTTTTAAAGGTGCATATTTTATGTGATATTTTTTTATTGTAATATTTTAAGTAGCATTTCATTTTCTGACCTGTAAGTCATGAGGATTTAAAGGATAGCATGTGGCTGCACATTGCAGTCTCAAGTGAATAAGCATCTGAATTTGTTTCAAGAAACCTTGATATAGGGTACCAAACTAAGGAAATGTATACTAACTACATATAAGATAATAAAATAATAATAACAATAAAGAGTTTGTAAAGCGCCTGGTTACACTAGCTAGTGTGTCCCCGCGCTGCATCCAGAGGGAGCTACAGAGAAGTGTCAAAAAGGTCCGGCAGAAAGCTCAGGGGCTCTTTGTCGTGAAGAGCCATGTCTTCAGTCTTTTCCTAAAGATTTTTTCTTATTGTTCTATCCGAAGGTTAGAGGGAAGTGTGTTCCACTGCTTGGCTGACAGGTAGCGGAAAGAACGGCCTCCCATTCTCATTCTTTTTGTTACTGGGACTTGCACCAACCCTGAGCCCTGGGAATGCAGGGCCCTGGTTGTAGTGTAGGGGGACAGTACGTTGTGCAAGTACTTTGGGCCTTTCCTCAACAGGATCCGTTGACTAATGCATATGACCTTGATTAACATTCTTTCCCTTATTGGGAGCCAGTGAAGAGTAGTTTGGGCATTTTTGGATGAGGCTCTCCTAGGAAGCATCAGGACCAGGTGGGTGGTGGCGTTTTTAAATGTATTGTAATCTTTACACACTCTTTTTACTGGCACCTATGCATAGTGTATTCCCATAGCCCAAGCGAGAGGTGACAAATACGTGGACTAGGGTTTTCGTGACAGCTAGCGAGAGCACATCTAAGAACTTCCGAAGGGCCTTCATTATGCCAAAGCACTTTCCCGCCACCGTCCTGGTGTGGTGATCAAAGGAGAGAGTAGAATCTAGCCACATGCCCAGGTTTTTAACCTCCTCCCCAGGGGTGGGGGTGGTGCCCAAAGTTTGTGGCCACCAACTAGGTGACCATATCGCAGGAGCGTTTCCCACAAAAAGGACCTATGTCTTGCCGCCATTCAGCTTTAAACAGTTGTTAGCCATCCAGACTGAAATCTCTTGAAGGCAAGCAGAGAGGTTAGTGGCAGCTTCTCCCTGGGATTGGGTCAAGGATACCACAAGCTGCATGTCATCCGCATATGACACAACACTGATGCCGTATTTATCAATGATATTAGACAGAGGGGCCATATACAGATTAAAAAGCGTAGGGCTAAGTATCGATCCCTGTCCTAATCTGATATACTTGGAGTAGTACTGTCCTTGGGATACTTGAAAGCTCCTGTCCTGTAGGAAGGAGCTTAGCCATTTCAGAGCCAGGTTGGTCAGTCCACTCTCCTTAAGGCGCTGAATGAGTATGGGATGGGCCACGGTTTTGAAAGCAGCGCTGAGGTCCAACAGAATCAGTGCCACCATCTGTACTGCATCAACCAGACGGCGGATGGTTTCAGTGGACAGAAGCAGCGCCGACTCTGTGGAGTCTGAGGCCCGGAAACCCGACTACGTTGGGTGGAGTAGGCTGGCCTGATTCATGTGATCAGTTATCTGAGAATTGACCACCTTCTCCAAGATCTTGGCGAAGAAAGCTAAGAGGGATATTGGTCAAATATTCTCCATTTGCATTGCCACAGTGGCAAACAATTATAATGTGTGAATTCATAACTAGTCTTGCCCATCACAATGAACTACTGATGCTTGTTTATAAAATGAGACTACCGCTATCATTTTAACCTGTTAACTGCCCAACTTCCACACCTCAAGTGCCTAGCCCTTTTAGACTATGTAGGATAGTTTCTGCTTGGGGCTAGATTTTGTTTTTTTGGAGACAAATAGGAAAAAAGAGCTGTGAATTCTAAAAATTACATCATTGAATGGATTGCTATGCAAAAGTCATAATTTTCACAGCTTTCAGGAACATGTGGAAATGAATACAAACAATGTAATTTTCTACCAATCCAATCCAAAGACTTTATTCAGATAGCAACGTATCTATAAAAATAAAACATGTATAAGATAAAAAAACATTAGGAACATAAATAGCAATGTCAAGTTCATATTGTGGCAAAACACAGTAAACATAGGTAAAGTGCATATTATGGTAGCAAAATATGAATAACTTCGTATGTCGCACATAGATTTCGGAGCACCCGTTGCTACTCTCAAAAAGGTGTCAATGTGCAGTTCAACAATGTCCAATTTAAGTATACAGTCAGGAGCATCAGTTAAACTGCTAGGTGACAGTTTTTAAAAAAGTGGAATTAACTGCCATAGTGCATATTTCATACCATAGTTACAGAAGAATAAAAGTGTTTGTCCACTGTGACCATCACATGGACATGGCATGGCATGGGAGTCAAGTTTTAGGTTGTACCCAGAGTGAAAGCAGAGCAGATATCCTACATTCCCAGCTCTTAGACGGAAGAGGAGACCTCTCTCCCATTGGGACATTGGTAATGTAATGTAACTTGGTAGACAATGCTCAAGGTACACAATGGATATAAAATTTGCGACAGTTTGTTTCTTAGATTCGGCGCTATAAAATGTGTACAGTGCTGCCTTTAAAACTTTTTTATCAATTGTTGCGACTGTATTCGGATTAGAAAACAGTCTACCAAGGTTGACGCCTTCCAAACTCTTAAGTGCCCAGCAAGCCATGGAATATCCATGCCTTTCTCACAATCATTCATTGTATCCCTTGTAAGAGATGCTTCAGGGTTCTTCAATATGGCCATCCAGAATAGTGCGGGCGTGCCCTTTTGATATCGTCAATGTATCCTAATTTCAGTTCACTGTGACTTATATACAGGGGGTGGAGATTGGAGTGCCCAGGAGTTTTCTACAGAATCTATTTTCCTCTGATTGGACGCAAAAACATTTGGTGATACATCATACCTCAAACCCCATAGGTAGCTATTGGTACATGCTGATTCTTAAAAATCTTTAGAATGGCTGGAATTGTCCCAGATCTTTTCGGACGGGGAATACTGAGGATTGAGTTAAATGCCCTTGAGAACTTATTCTTACAATATGCCATGTGTTCGCATTGAAGACCATCCCCAGATAAGGGAAAATAGCACTGCAAGTACATTTTTGGTCACCCACAAAAATAAGATTGAAAGGATATTTCCTTGGCCCACAAGGCATTATAAAAGGTTTCTTAAAATGTGTGCATAACTCTAGACCAGTCGTGAAATCTGTAAATCCTCGATCTAAAGTGCGTAGTGCATATGGCTGAGATACCCGCCACCCCCTCTCAACACAATCCCCAAAAGGAGGGAAACCGGAAACAGTTCTTAAAGTTTTTGGATGTGGGAGGGAGTGACCCTCCCGGCCGTATTTATTAAAACAAAAAATTAAAACATTAAACGTTTCATGTTATGTACAATTTCATTATCACATTGCGATGTTTGGCTAACCTTAACATATTCTCTAATACAGAGGTTCTCCTAGCCGAACTAGCATCCTACAAAAACATTCTCTAAAACACTGAAATTGTACATCCTAACGTTTAAGGGCCAACGGCAAGGTCATAACCGGTGTCAAGATCCCTAACCAGACTTACCCCTCCCACTTGGGAGGGGCGACAGCACAGAGGCTTACCTCAAGTGCAACTACTAACAATTTCCCTTGACTTGACGGGGGCACTTAAGACTCGACGCCATTTAAAGGTCGTTCTAAGACTTGTGTGTGGTATCTAGAAGGTATCGTGGACCTCCCCCCACCCCACACAACTTACCGCATCTGCCGTCGCAGATGACACAGGCCCCGGGAAATTCCCCAGGAGGGGGCTGTAACCCCTCCTACAAAGGAAGGGGCCTTGACCGCCTTTCCTTTACTTCCGGCGACCCGCCCTTAGACGGGACCGCCTCCCCATTGAGGGGCCAATGGCCACCTCTCCCGAGCGCTCCCATCCGTGTTGGGTGACGCCCACTCATAGGGATCTACCAATTAGTGCTCACCGATCATGACCTTACCGCCTACCAAAAATAAATACGACAATTCTTACTCAAACCTATGAAAACATTGGTCGCTACGACCGGAAGAACATGCTAAAATGCAACACTACATCGAATCATTTTAATCGTAACAACCTACACGATATTCACCATACTTTATTATGATCAACAACAAACTGATACTTTCACAGCCTGTAAACGAAACGGAAAAAACATACTTATAAATTCACTTTATTGCACAACAACTTGCTGTCCTCAGGGGCTGGTGGGTGGGTCAAAAATGGCTCTTCGTTCTGTCCCGAGCTCACGTGTAGCGAGGAGGTGCAGCTTCGGAGCACAAGAACAAGAGGACGTCTTCTGGTCTTGCGTCTCTTTTTATCCGTCTTCAGGGCGGGCGAAAACCCGCCCCTGCCTGCCCCTAGGGCGGGGCTGGCTACGTCGGTGTCTAGGCCAGCCCACTCTAGGGCGGGAAAAAGCGCGCCCCGGCTACGCCGCTTCGGGCATACCAGCCGAGACGCGCCTCCCGCCCAAAAATGGCTTCCCGGGGGGATCGAGGCACTCCGCCATACGTTCGGGGGGACCGAGTGGTCGCCCCTTTCCATATGGCTGAGATACCCGCCACCCCCTCTCAACACAATCCCCAAAAGGAGGGAAACCGGAAACAGTTCTTAAAGTTTTTGGATGTGGGAGGGAGTGACCCTCCCGGCCGTATTTATTAAAACAAAAAATTAAAACATTAAACGTTTCATGTTATGTACAATTTCATTATCACATTGCGATGTTTGGCTAACCTTAACATATTCTCTAATACAGAGGTTCTCCTAGCCGAACTAGCATCCTACAAAAACATTCTCTAAAACACTGAAATTGTACATCCTAACGTTTAAGGGCCAACGGCAAGGTCATAACCGGTGTCAAGATCCCTAACCAGACTTACCCCTCCCACTTGGGAGGGGCGACAGCACAGAGGCTTACCTCAAGTGCAACTACTAACAATTTCCCTTGACTTGACGGGGGCACTTAAGACTCGACGCCATTTAAAGGTCGTTCTAAGACTTGTGTGTGGTATCTAGAAGGTATCGTGGACCTCCCCCCACCCCACACAACTTACCGCATCTGCCGTCGCAGATGACACAGGCCCCGGGAAATTCCCCAGGAGGGGGCTGTAACCCCTCCTACAAAGGAAGGGGCCTTGACCGCCTTTCCTTTACTTCCGGCGACCCGCCCTTAGACGGGACCGCCTCCCCATTGAGGGGCCAATGGCCACCTCTCCCGAGCGCTCCCATCCGTGTTGGGTGACGCCCACTCATAGGGATCTACCAATTAGTGCTCACCGATCATGACCTTACCGCCACAGGTCCGGATAGTTGACCGGCTATCCGGACCCCCCACAAAACTCCTACCTAAAGGTCATGTTTTAACGATTTTAACCAAGCTAAGAAGTCTCCTATGAGTAACTCATTCCCCACCCTCGACAAATGCACACCATCCCCCAAATACATACTGTCATCATTAATACAACTATGCGAGATCGAATGCAATGTCTTGGAACGGAACAACCTACTCACTTTGTTATTCAATTTTCTAACAGAATGATTCAACGCAGGGATCGAGATAGCCCCCCGCCACACTTTTCGTGGGATCATATGAGACCACGCAATTGTGCACCCCGGAACTCTCCTTGCTAACCAACTTACCGTGGAAAGCATAGCCTCGAGGAGAAGTCGTCTACCGGTGGTGACCAAATCATTGCCCCCCAAATGTACTATGACTATGGACGGCGGTGACCTCATCCGCTCTAACAAACCCTCAAAGAATGCTTGAAACTGGTCAATACAGAGACCGCCCCTTCCGTAGAAGGACACTCTGTACCCGTATTCCCCAGGTACGTGAATCATGTCACCTGCTTTGAATACGTCTGCGGCCCGTCTCACGTATGAGTGGCCCACGACCCACACCTCCTTCCTCACAGCCGGTGATGTGCGACCGCTGGCCTGGTGTTGGGTCGACTGCACAGTCCGCCCTGCCGCGTAGGCTTGCGCAACTGAAAACAAACAAAAGACAAGAAGCGTGAGTACATGATTACAGCTTCACAACATGTGCAATCGCACGTACCTCTTATAACAATTGGAGGACCAACGCCCCACTCGTTTCACTTGTTCTACATTAAGACCCCTGGCTGTAGCTTCAGTGGCAGCCCCTATTCGAAAGGAATGGGTCCCAAATTCGCCCGGGTCCAAGCCCGCTGCGGCAATGGCCATTGCAAGCACCCGCTGAAACTGAAACCTCGTCAGCGGGGTGGCGTCTGCATGCCTCAACAATGTCCCCCCCCATGATGCCACCCTTCGTGCTAGGTAATCTTCTAAGCACTGAACCGGACACATGGATGACCCGGGGGTCCTGCGAATGATCGTGCAGTCCCCCCTCCCATCTTGGTCGGTCTTGGACCTGAGAAAGGAGACAATCATCGCATCGCCCCTGATCTGAACATGTTCCCTGCACAAGCCCCCCGCCACATCCTGTTTGTTCCTTCCAACCAGCTCACTTACCCTCATAGCCCCGTGAAATGCTAGCGTAAATGCAGTCCGGAACAAACAGGTCTCGAAAGGAGACGAACATGTGTTAGGGAGTGTGGCCAGTAACAGGGACAACCTATCTAGACCTATCGGTCGTCTCACGTCTATTCTGCGACCCTCTAGGCGTTGCCACCCACGCAGCGCCTTTTGTACTGTAAAAGACGCTGTCGGGTCCTGGATGCCATGGGCCCTGGCAATAAAGGAAATGGCGGCACGATGCCTTTGGGCCGTAGCCACCGACTTCCCAGCCCTACGTAAGGACATCAGAAAATGTACTACCCACTCTTCCTGACCCCAAAGTCCCCCTCTCTCTGCCCCCAAAAAGGCTAAATAGGCCTGAAACGCCCCTTCATATGCCTTCCTTGTCCTGGGTGCTAGACTCTCTCCCACGAGGTGACGAAGTTCGGGGCACCGAGAGACCAGAGAGCTTCGGGGAAGGGTGCCGGCTCTGGGTCCGCTGAAGGAAGGAAACCCGAGAAAGCCTGCATGTGAAAACGAGACAGTGCATCAGCAGCCTGATTCATCACCCCCGGGACATGTTTTGCTCTGAATATCACGTTCAGTTGCATACACAGTAAGACAATTTCTTTGAGCAGCCTCAAAATCAATTTACAACGGGCTGCCTGACTATTGATGCATTCTACAACGGTCATATTGTCGGACCAGAACACGACAGAATGATCTCTGAAACCTTCTGGCCATGTTCTCAGGGCCACCAGAATGGGAAATAGTTCAAGGAAAGCAATATTACTCGTCAGCCCCTTCTCGTGCCACCATGGGGGCCACCTTTGTGCAGACCATTTTGTGCCGAAGATGGCGCCAAAGCCTATGCTTCCGGCTGAATCTGTCCATAGCCCCAACTCTTCGGAGGACACGGCTGGCTTGTTCCAGACGACTCGGCCATTGAAGTCCGCCAAAAATGCTAACCAAATCCGCATGTCCTGGCGGACCTCAGCCGATAACCTCGTGCGATGATAACCCTCCTTTAGGCCAACCATCGCCTGGGCAATTGAGCGGGAAAAGGGGCGGGCCATTGGGATCACCCTCAAGGCAAAGTTCAACTTTCCCACCAATTGTTGCAACTGATGCAGTGTAACCTTAGATGCATTTAAACATACTTGGAGGGCTGCCCTGAATTTCAACACTTTGCTAGCTGGTAAACGGAAACACCCCTCCCTTGAGTCCAACTCGATCCCCAAAAACTCGAGGCAAGTCGTGGGACCCATAGTTTTACCCGGTGCCAATGGCACGCCAAAATGACCCATCAACACACAGAATTCAGCTAAGGCCTGGGCACATTCGGGATTTCCGGCGGGGCCAAGGAACAAAAAGTCGTCAAGGTAGTGCATTACATTTCGGAAACCCGTTTTCTTAGTGAACACCCATTGCAGGAAAGTACTGAATTTCTCAAAATAAGCACATGATATAGAGCATCCCATTGGCATACACCTATCCATGTAAAATGACCCCTGAAACCCGAATCCCAGAAGACGCTGGTCGTCTGGGTGTACCGGGAGCAACCGGAACGCTGACTCGATATCTGATTTCGCCATCAACGTCCCGGGCCCCAGGCGATTCAAGATGGCTACTGCCTCGTCAAACGATGCGTATCGCACCGAACAAACTTCTGGATCAATTGCATCGTTCACCGAAAGACCATGTGGAGCAGACAGATTATGGATCAAACGAAACTCACCTGGGTCCTTCTTGGGGACCACCCCTAACGGAGAACAGACAAAATCCGGTACCGGGGGTACACTAAACGGGCCAGCGACCCGTCCCCGGCTAACCTCTTTCTGAATCTTCTCTTGCACTACAGATGTATGTTGTAAAACGGAGAGTTGATTTTTGCACATCCCTACACCCTGAAAGTCCCCCACCGGGATGCGGAAACCGTGTGTAAAACCGTTCCGCAGCACCCCAGCAGAAGTACGATCCGGGTATTCGCTGAGCCAGGGGATCATTGCCAAGGTATCAATCGGGGTTGGTAAAGGCGCCCCTCGGACTAACTTAGACCTGTTTGGCGCCTCCCTTACCCCCATTCTCACTCGTTCTGGCTCTGCACGATGACTCAGGATGGGACGACCCACAAGTACTACATTCGTGTTTGAATTTACACGATCCCGGAGGCCTGGTACATTTCCCTTTGTTGAAATTAAAGCAGAAACCCTTTCTCCCTGTATTGCCTGCGGGTCTCGAATAATCGTCGGTGCTCGTACTTGGTCGAAAGGGCGTCCCCACATTTTGGCGGGAGTAATCAACAACATTGCTCCCAACCAATGGCATTTTTAACATTCCTGATTCTTTCATTTTATCCCATGTGACAGAATCGTAACAATCCCAGGTCAAACCCTTGTTATGCTCCTTTTCTTTCCTGAACAGATTGTCATAACAGAACCAATGGTTACCCTGATACGCTGTCGAGTAACCCATAATTCGTGATTGATAAATGGGAAACTCAGGAAGCAACTCGGGCCTACGTTCCCCCAAAATCGATGTAAAAATACCCCACGCATTGCCCCAGTTGCCAATATTCTCATTTACCTTAAAGGCGGCCATTTTTGCGCGCCAAACACTCGGATGCATTAGGTCCTTCTGACTCTTAACATGCTCCACCTCATAATGATCAACAAGCAAGGAAAAAATATTCACATACTCCCCCGCCCAGATCTTTTCCTTTACTGCTAAAGGCACATGTTGTCCCAATCTCTCTCTACGAGAGGGTGCTGACTCGTCCCTTGCAATCGGCAATGGCCGCTTACCTGAACCGGACGCTGTTTCTGCCGCTTGCGGCTTGTCTATTCCTGCCAACGGGGCAGTCACTTTAGCTGCATCTCTCTTCTCACGCAGCCCTCTTATCAGCGCCTGTGCCTCGGCAGCCATGGCGCCCTCACTACTATCCCCCAACCATGCTGCTAGCTGTGCTGCCAGCTCGGGGGGCATGTCTTCATTGGATGTCGGGGTGACGACAACGGGGATTGGATTCCCCTCCATCGGTACCGGGGTCGGCGCCTCGAGCGGGGCAGAGGGAACCGGGACGTCTCCACCGGCCGGAACCCTTCTCGGCCTCTTAGGTCTCCCTCCAGCCGGCGCAGGGCCCGAACCCTCCTCCCCGTCTCGCTCTGCCAACCGTTTCTTTATGTCGGACATCTCTCTGAAAAGGGCCCGCACCATCTGGTCGGTCGTCATTCTTTTTGCGCCTTTCTTGGGCATTCCGCCGACGAAGTATCTAGAAGACAAAGAAAAGAGATCAAAACGCTCAAAAATGGCTCTTCGTTCTGTCCCGAGCTCACGTGTAGCGAGGAGGTGCAGCTTCGGAGCACAAGAACAAGAGGACGTCTTCTGGTCTTGCGTCTCTTTTTATCCGTCTTCAGGGCGGGCGAAAACCCGCCCCTGCCTGCCCCTAGGGCGGGGCTGGCTACGTCGGTGTCTAGGCCAGCCCACTCTAGGGCGGGAAAAAGCGCGCCCCGGCAACGCCGCTTCGGGCATACCAGCCGAGACGCGCCTCCCGCCCAAAAATGGCTTCCCGGGGGGATCGAGGCACTCCGCCATACGTTCGGGGGGACCGAGTGGTCGCCCCTTTCCATTTGGTGTGCGACCAATTAAAACTGCATCATCTGCGTATAAAAGCACAGGGAGAGTTTTGCCTTAATTCTTGGGCCATTATTAGTTAGTGTAATCAGTGATTTATGTAAATTGTTTATATAAATGATAAAAAGGAGGGGGGCCAGAAAACACCCTTGTGTGACCACTCTGCCTACACTGCTGTCATTGGACACTTCTCCCCCACCACCAATCCTGACCCACGCTTTCAGGTCCGTATGAAGATGGGCCAAAAATTGAACAAGGGCCTTGTCCAAGCCATATTCTAGGAGGATGGACCATAGACAGGACCTGTTAACAAAATCAAAAGCTGAGATAAGGTCCATAAAAGCTAAATAAAGTGGCAAGTGATGAGCAATAGTGTACGTCCCTATGATCAAGTTAAAATTTAAAAATTGCTCATTTGCGCCAACTTTACCCCTAAAGCCTAATTGGCATTGTTCTAAAATTTCATTGTCCTCTGACCAGATTAACATTTTAGTACATAAAACTCTACCTAAAGTTTTAAGGGTGTTATCTATTAGAGAGATCGGCCTATAGCAACAAGGTTGTGTATGATCACCCTTTTTAAAAATTGGTGCTACTAGAGATTGTCTTTGGCAATGGGGCATTAGTTAAGTTATTAAAAATATTTAACAACAGCAGGGGCCAAAAATCTGGTTTATGTTTAATAAGATCAATGGGCACTCCATCGGGGCCTGGGGCTTTATTGCCCGCACTCTGGCATAGCCTCCTCGACCTCATTCAGGGATATTCAGGCTCCAGATGGCACCTTATTATTAAAAAGATCAAATTCAAAAGCAGGCGCTTGGTAAATAGCAGAAGAGTGACTTGCCCAGGTAGCAATCATTATTTTGCAGCTGATGGGAGTTAATGGTTGCCCCATTGATCTTAACCCTTTTATGGCAGTCCAATATATATATATATTCTCATTATTTTGACTAGCAGCATTATTGAGCGCATCCTAATGCTCACTTAGTAACTTTTCCTTCCTATTAGCAATAGCCCACTTGCATATCAACCTTCAGGACTTGTCCAGTTCATTACTCCTTGGGTTGTGATATAGGGCCTTCCTGTTGGCAATTGAGCACTCCTGATGGAACCATCTAGGTTCTTCTCTACTGTGGAAATAGGTTTAGACAGCAAGGATTTAATGGCTCCACAAAGTTTAGTGAGGGCATTGATAGCCTCTGGGTGTGGATCCAGGGCCTCTAAATAGATGTTAATAAGATTAATATTTCCTCTAACCATAGAGTAGGTCAGCGTTAATAACGCCTCGCCATACCAGACTAAGGTTATTTGTGGATGGTAATAGATCCTTAGCACCACATTCTATCTGGGGCGTTGGAACTGGAGACAATCATAATGTTATTTGTATTGGATTGTGGTCCCCAAAGTTGTGGCCATAATTTTGGGTTTAAGCAAGCTACCTTCAAAGACTGGGGAGAAAATGACATAGTCAATTGTAGAAGAACAGCCCCTCCCTCTACATGTTGGTTCAGGGGGGGCATTATCTTTTGTAATTGCAGCAATTTCGATTACATTAGTTAAGTTATAGATATTCAGGTGGTCAATTAACTCTTTACCCCTATTACATATTTGTCTGCTGCTGTGTGAATATTTACTTGCCTGTGATTGAGATAACTTTAAAATCGCCCCCTAGACAAATTCATACTGACTTAAAGGAGTCTTTGGATTGTCCAATTGATGCAATCAGATTAAAGACATTTATAAAATGCATATTTGGAACAAAATAAAAATCATTGTTATAAAAAGTGATTATCAAAAAGAAAACTCCCCTATTAAACATTATGCGTTCAAAATTGTTATTGTCTCTGCATACAGTTTTTATGCTGCCCCCTGTCTCGATATTAACCCAGAATGATAAGCCCCCAAATGGTCGACCGTACTTGTGTGTTGTTGCTAGAATGTTATGGCATTCAAACCCCTCAATATGCAAATCTTGGGTTGCCCATTTTTCCTGGAATAAAAGAATGTCTTGTTCTTTAATAAATTGTACCCAGTCTGGTTGATAAAGTTTAGAGTGCAGCCCAGCAACATTCCAGCTTAAAATGCACAGGTCTGAGCGAGCTGGGGCCTTCATTTGCATGTGGGGAATAGTATACTTGGTTAGAGGGAGGTAATGGAGTGCCTATTAACAGGATCAGTATATTCCCTGCACGTTGATAGTCAATCTTGGGTATCTAATCCAGACAGGGCCTGGGATATATTAGAAGTGGTAATTAAAGAGGACTTGTTAGTGCAAGGGGCGTCACTTGGTTTGAAAAAGTACTCAAGGAGTAATGCGCATATATTAGTACTATTGGGTGTAGGGAATTCGCAACCCCTTAGTAGATGTCTTACCAAAGATGGTCTCCAAAAAATTATTACGATACAGTCCCCTTCAATATTCTTTATGGATGCACCAACCCACCCAACCCTGCGTCCCATGATAATATCCTTTATTACAGATACATGAAACCTTCTATGCCTAGATAGCCAGTCCGCACACTTATTGCATAGCTGGTCCAATAACTCAATCAATCAATCGAAGTTTTATAGTATGTGATTCCTTAAAATAATTACGAATTTCGAAATATATAATATATATATATCTGTACATTCACGAATGATAAAAGCAACCAACAATATCACCACCCTATAGCAAGCAGGTATGCAAAAACTTTTTTATTTTTACATTTTTTAAATCAAATGGCATAGATGATATCACTCGTTTTTTTCTAAAGTGCAAATGCTAAGCCACTGTTTCAAGCAAGTACGTTTTATCCAAGGATGGGAAATTAACTAACACTGTTCAAGTAGTAGGTACCTGGAGATGAAGTGCAAAGCATTTTATTTTAAAAACTTCAGTAAACTTTAGTAGGTTTACTGAGACAGTGTTCAGTAAACCTACTAATCCAATTGTCCCTGGACAAAATTTGCAATTAATGGATGGACGAACTTAACCCACACCGGGTAAAACTTACCGTACTTCTGCCAGATATTTTACTCGCCGGCAGGACAAGATTATTGAGGACCCTTCCATTCAGAGAATCACGTCTTACCTGCATGTGCCAATATTTATTTTATTAAAAATGAGTTTTAAATTCTGTATCCTAAAATTATTGACTGCTGGACATGTGCATAGCAGGTGAGTTATTGTTTCTTTAAAATAGCTACATAATCAACAGTGAGCAGGTTGTTGGTTGTCTTCCAAAAAGATTTCTTGTTTGCTGCATCATTGACAGATTTACTGAAGTTTGCACGGTGTGCCCTGCTCTGCCATGCTATCCATAATTCAAGCTTGGCCAGTGATTTTCTCAAATAACCTCCCCAGGAATTTGGTGTCTCTTGCTCTATCTGGTGTTTGATTTCTTCCCAGCATAAACTATGCAATGTGCCCAGTTCGGAGGTACGGAATTTATGAAATAACTTCACAAAGCCGCTTATGCTCAGGAATTTCTGATACTGGAGGCCGAATTCCAACCTAACCTGAGCTGGAGATGCAGACTTTGGTCATTTAAAAACAGCCTTATAAACCTTTGTCTGAAGATTATTTAGCAATTCAGCCTCTTTGCTGCACCAAGTGACTAGACCAAATGATAGTGTGGGAAGAATTTGAGGAGCCTTCTCTTTTAAGAGGTGGTTGTGGTTTGGACAACCTAGTTTTTGTACAGTAATGTATACGCAAAGACTAACAATTGCTTTTGCTTTTAGCGCCAGTTGTGTTCCTTGTGTGTTAAACCCTGCCCTATTTTTATGACCAAGTATTTGTAGGACGCTTGCTCTTCTATAGTTGACCCTTTTACAAGTCAATTGAACTTTGATATTTTTTGCATCCACTAGGCATACAACTTTAGTTTTCTCTTTGTTTAATTCCAAGTATTCCTGGTCTTAGTAGGTTATTAAGTGCCAGATGTAGGTGGGCAAATACCGAGTGGTAATGCGGAATTTCGCAGAATTTCTGCGTTACCGACCGGTATTAGGCTGAGAGCAATGTAGGTGAGTTAAAACCTACTTGCAAAATAAGGAATCGCAAAATTGTGATTCCACATTTTGCTATTGCATTTAAGGAATCAGAAATAGCGATTCCTTAAATGCAATGTAAGTAGCACTAAAAAAAGTTCACTTCAGCTTTAAGGAATCGCTAATTACCACCAACTTCAAGTTGGTGGTAAGTAGAGATTTCCTTTAAAAAAGCACTTTTTAGATTTTTTAAAATTGCCATGTGGCACACATCCATGCCCTAAGGGCATGTATATGCGCCACATGTGCACACATGCACATTTCAGGGGTGCAACAGGGTGTCCTTTGGACACCCTGGCACCCTTGAAATAGCTACCGCTATTTGGGATTCTTTAATACCAAATCGCGAATAGTGAATATCGTCCCATTCATTCCTGTAGGCCTCGTAGCCTATAGGAATGAATGGCTAGGTATTCCTTATTAAAGAATCTCAATTAGCGATTTGCTATTAAGGAATATTACTGAATCACTAATATTTTAGCAATTCCTACCTACATTCAATTTAGCGAGTCCTTAATAGCGATTCGGTAAAAATCGCTATTAAGGACTCGTTACATTGAGTTTATCTACATTTGGCCCTAGGTTGTTTATCGCACTTTGTAATCCGATGGGGCTTTGGCTCAGCACCACAATGTATACTGTAAAAAGGCAATTGGTTCTTTGGCCAAATTTGGCGGATGACAATCGGCTGCTCGCATATGTTTACTGATGTCTGAGAGAAACACAGCGCCAAGACACAGCCTTGTTTTAGGCCTTGCTGTGTGGGAATACTGGTGGTTGCGCTGCACCCATCGCCTAATTTCACTCTTGCCCAAGTTTAGCTGAATAAGGCAATTATTGCGTCCATTAATTTACTTGGTAAGCCCCATTCTTTTAGTTTTTCCGAGAGATAGTTTATACTCACTCTGTCGAACGCTGATTTCAAGGCGATGAAACAGGCATACAAGTTTTGTATTTTACCGCTTTTTCAGTTAAGTGTGACAAGATGGCCAGATTTGTTGTGGTGCCCATCCCTGACCTAAAGCCCATTTGAAACGTAGGTATTATGTTGTTTTCCTCCATCAAATCTTGAAGATGAACTAGGAGACAAGATGCATATAGCTTGGCCTCTACATGGATCAATAACATCAATCTGTAGTTTCCCGGCTTACAATAATCTCCCTGTTTAAATATTGAATTGATTATATTCCCTATCCAGGATTTGGGAACGTTGTTCTGACTGTAAATCTGAAAAGGGGCGTGAGATAGTCTGCCCAAAAATCTGGATCATTTTTAAAAAGAGCGTTGGTAACCCCATTTGGACTTAATGCCCCCTCTATCTTTAATTGTTGTATTATTCTTCTTATTTTTTTGGTGTCGATCAAGTTATTTAGTTTTTTGCTACTCATTTCATGTCCTAGTCCTTTGTATTCTGTCAGGGTTATATTTTCCACATTGAGATGTTGCTACTGGATGATACAATGGTCATTTTCGTAATAGCTTGTTTTTCATGCTTCGTGCTGCTGTACATGTTTTGCACGTGTTGAATCCAGATTTCTTCTCCGATTCCAGCTTCTTGTTGCAGTCTCTAGCCCTTTGTCAGCTTATTTATACTGCCCCAAAAGTCCCTCCTATTTGGCACTTTACTTGCACACAGTAGTTTTGTCCAGATTGTTTCATTGTACGGTATTTTCGCATCCCTCGGCATCTTCTTATAGTTCTTTTGTATTTTCACCAATTTACCGTTAACTGTTTTCCTACCCATTCTTGCAGCCACAGCTCATGATCACAACTCTCTTCTGATCCTTCTCTTTTGGTCTTTTAATTTAACATTGAACCATTGTTCCCTCCTGTTGTCTGCTCTTTTTTGACTTCCGTGGATGGTTGGAAATTTTCGAATGAGAACCAGTCCCAGCTGTTCCCAGCTTTTTACTAGCTCCTCTTTTATTGGCATCCCAGTTTGGCTCAAGTTTTCCTTAATTGTGTCAAATATAGTCTTCATATCCACTCCTCGCCATTTTAATTTATGCAGGTAAAACTTTTCTACAAGTTGTAATAGAGAATTAATTTTTTGTACCTGTGTGATAATGATGTTCATTTTTGTAATATGCTGGGAGTGCTCGCTTTCTATGCGTGGGCTGACTCAAAATGAGTCAATACAAGGCTAATGCTGATAATGGGAAAGTCTATTATTGATCAACAAGTACCACTCAAATATGTTGTCACTGGTATATCTTCTTTTGTGTTACCATTCAGGTTTTTCAGCCCATGGCTTTCCGACTCACATGTTATTGTTAGGAACCACAGTTCTTCAGCCTCTTTCATTTATTATGTCTGTTGTTTGTAAGATTATTGCGGCGTGCTGATCAAGTTCATTAATATTGTGAATTTTTCCTTCTGATTCTTTTTCTCAGGATGGACATAGACGTTAACTAGTATCAGTTGCTGTCTTGACTTGTTAGAATGCAGCTTGCCTGTAAGTTTTATCACTTGAAACCATTTGACCCCAGCCTCCAGTTCTTCTGTTTGCCAACCATATTTTTGTGATGCATATATTGATAAACCTCCTCTCGGGTGCCCAAAGTTCGAAAATCTTTCGGCACAGATATGATGTTCTATGTAATCTGCAATTGAAACAGGGTTCAAGTTCCACGTTTCCCGGAGCATAATCAGGTCTTGTTGCTGGAGAAAAGTTAGGGTTTCATGGTCATCGTCCATGTCTTTAAAGCTGTGGACATTCCATAAACAGATCTAGACCAAGTCTTCGCTTGCCTCCCTCATGTCATTGCCATGCATTCGGCCTTCCTTTAATTCTAGCCTGCTCATCTGGTCTAACTGGCCACCCCTTTTGTCTTCTAAGCTAGACTTTGGCTGCTCATTAGGTGCACTTATTACTTAGGACCTTTGTCACCCAAGACCAGTCCATGCTGTCACGTGTTTGGTGTTTGAAGTTTAATGGGCTTGCAGTAGCATTCACCATGTTTGACTTGGAGGGCTTTGGAGGCGTGGTTGTTCGTGCGCCATGTACACAAGTGTTTAGTTTTTTTCTGATGTGTCTTGCGTTTTTAGAAATATGGAGTTTTTTAGGAGGGGGTAAGGGTACCTTGGAGGTTTATGGGGCCTCAGTATAAATCCCCAGGCTTTTAACCTTGATCTCATTGAGTGTACCTTTTCCACTATTTCCTTTGATGACCAGGTTGTCAAGGATTCTTCGATATCTGGAGTGGATATGCTTTGATAAAATTCCACAGCTAGAAGATCATGTGAGGATATTCCCTTTAGTTCTGGGATTACTTTGAACACCCATAACAAATTTCCTCCGTTTAATGTTTCTTGCCTGCCTTTAGTGGAGTATTCTAGCACAAATGTCAGTTTTGATGTGGTTCCGTGGTATGATTTTGAGAGCTAGTGGCTGTTTTTAACATTTTGGATTTTCCTTCTACAGGGTTTTGAACTGCTGAAATATCGTAGGTGGCATGGGATTCTAGACCAGTTAGTTCTGGGATTTCTTTGAACAGCCTTAACAAATGTTATCGGTTCAATGTATTTTGCCTTCCTTTGGTAGAGTATCCTGGCACAAATGTCAGTTTTGATGTAGTCTCCATTGTATGATTTTGAGAGCTAGTGGCTCTTTTTAACATTTCGGATTTTCCTACTACAGGGTTTCGAACTGCTGAAATATCGTAGTTGGTATGGGATTCTAGACCTGTTAGTTCTTCGCTAACCTTTTCCTTTGATGTAGCCGATATGCCAGATTCCTTAACCTCATACCTGCTATGGAATGTCCAGCTCCATTGCTGGACGTTCCATTGCGCAGGTGCAGTTCAAACGTTCAATGGCCGACGGCAGCACTCCCGAGGTAGTGGTGCCGTCGGCCGGTGAACGTGCGCAGCACCTAAAGGGTTAAATATTAACTCTGCTTTCCCACTTTTTTTAGATGTTGGTGTCGCCATTGGCCTAATTAATGCATCGCTAGTGGGGAGCCTGCAGGTTCGACCTTTTCTGTTTATTGTGATTTTTATCGGATGATGAGTGCTTTGTGCTTTGTTATTTATTTTATCATGCACCTTGTTTCCTGGAGTTGTTTCCATGTTTCCTGGTATGCACCGTTTTTGGTTCTCCTATTTCCGGCAGGGTAATTGCTCTCCTTTATCTGGGCCTACTTATCTGCAACCCAGGGTGATATTTTTTACTTGGGCCTGTGTTGTTGCTTCACGCCCTGTTCCATTCTCAATTAATTGATATTGATCTTGTCGCCTCTTTTCAAGGCAGGGGATTTGCTCCTCTTCTTTTGCCAATTGGTAGCTTGCGGCTACGCAGGGTGCCTGATTCGTCTTCTCTTGGAAGATGGGGGTGAGGGATTCAGGGATTCTTGCTTTAAATTGGGTCTATTGGAATCTGTTATATGATATGCGTGTTCTAAGACTGTGATTGAGGCCTTCTGTGTGGCCTCTTTCAGTGATTTGTTTTTTTCCTTTTGCATTGTTTGATTTGTGAAAATTGAAAAGATTTTCTCAGGACCTAAAGTTGTTGTATTTAAGCCTGGCCTTCCTGGCCCGGTTTCCATGCCTTTTTGTGGGTTTTGCAATTGGGGTGATATTAAAGGTGCTCTGTCAAGAATCAATTTGCTGAGCCCTTAAGTCGGGATTGTCCTCTTTTTCCTCTTGCTCTTGCACTACTTTCCCCTTATCATTGTTAATTAACTATTTTTATTGATTTATAGACTTGTGATCTCTCCTTTTTCTCAGACTCCTTTTGGTTTCCCATTATTGGGTTGCTTTTGCTTATTGACTGAACTGCCCTAAAGTATCCATTAATATTTCAGGCAAGTTTGCCAATTTATCAATTATTATGCTGCAGCCACAGTTCAACTGCTGTTGGGCGTTACCAGGTTGTGACTCCAAGTTTCCCCTGAGTATTAGTAGGGACGTAATTAGGTCTAGCTTGGTGTTTATTTCTGAAATGCGGCCGGCAATTAGGTTTATGAGGTCTATATGGACATCCATTTTATCTGATTGATAGTTCAGGACCCTGATTGCTTGTTCCAGTGTGCCTAACAAGGATTGGCTCCATGAAGTGGTTGGGATCTCCTCTAGGGACTTTCCCGGAGCCCCCGACCCATAATCGATTCTACTAACAGACAAAATCGATATTGGAGATGTCACGTTCAATTGATCTACTTTTTCTTAAAAACTTCCTTCTTCTAGTATGTTCTCCTGTTGGGCATTACTGGGGGTTGGGCAATTTGGTGTGGATGCTACCACTCCCAAACTTCCCTGTTTTTGTCCCATACTGGTCATTGGTGACACATTTGTCCCTTTTGTTTCCTCTTTCGGTGTGTTGGTTTCCAAGATTTGTAGAAGGTTGGCATTGCTGGATAAGGAAAATGAGCTTGACCAAGCTTCTTCCAGGAAATCTTCCTGTTCAGCTGGGTTATCTGTTTTATCTTCCAAATTCCTTTTTTTATAGTCCTCAATTACACCGCTTGCTTTTTTTTGGTTTGTTGTAGGGCTGAACTGATGCACTTGTGCAGTCACCGTTACCAACCTACTTTCGGTGGTTTCTATAATTTTTTTTCTTCAGTGCAAGGTTCCCTTTTAGAGTACTGTTGATATTTACTATTGCCTTTGTCTGAGATGCACTTTTTTTAGTGGTTATTGCATTGCTTGTTCCTCGTTGGTCGGGAGATCCTAAGATAATTTGCCCATTATTGGCCAATATGTCTGGAGTGATTGGCTCTGCAGCCGGGCCGCCTCAACTGTTGGTGTGGAAATCGCGGCCATTGGGTCCTTTAGGAAGAAAAATTTTTGATACCTGTGTTACTACTAAGACTGAAGGGCTTTGAATCAAGGGCTTCAACTGTGCCAATGCTTAATGAAGTCTGTATCCAGGTGGAGAGACGTGTTTGGGTATGAGCGGGAGCGCTGTGAGTAGGCTGTTTTTTTTTACTACAAATTGGTTTCCCAGACCCAGTCTTCCTTTTCCATTTAACTACAGGGATTTCCACTGATGTGATAATATTGATATCGGATTGTGGCTCTGCTTCCTCATTCATATCTTTCCTACTTGAGCTCCCACAAATAGATGGAGATTGATGAGTCCCAGTGTCGTCCGGCTGCGATCGGGGTAGGTCTCCAGTATGGTCTAATAATGTGCCTCTAAAAATTGTAGTGTCAATCCGTCCCTCAATACCAGGCGCCGCTCTGTAAGCTCATTTTTGCTTGAAACAATGCTGACAGCCCTTTCAAGCATGCTGTCAATACTGGCAGTTACAGGATGTGTTGGTTGTGGTATAGTACGCTTGCCCATAGTAACAACCCAATGGTAGCAGTGTGGGGTCGATTGCAGCCTTTACCAGGGTTAATGGAGCACTCACCCATGTTGTTGTCATCATCCAATGCTGCTTTAAGGTGGGGTGGCCCAGCTCAGCCTCCTCTGGTCTTGGATGGGTGCAGATGCGCCAGCTTCTGGCCCAGGCATCAATCTGCGCGCATCCCACGCTGCGGGAGGCCCAGCCATTTTTCAAGCCCCTTCGGCGCTGCATGCTGACACTGGCAGATACGCACCACGTTGAGGGCAGAGCAAGCTGCTAATTGTGGTCCCCCTGGACCAAGAAGTCAGTCGGCAGGCAGGAGCAGTGCAAGCAGGTCCCGTGCTGCGGGAGGCCATTGCCGTTTTTTCCAAGTGCCTCCTGGAGCTGGATGCTGACACTGGCATCTATGCGTCACACCGGGGGCAGAGCAGGCTGGTAATTGTGGCCTCCCCTGGACCAAGAAGTAAGGCGGCAGGTAGGAGCAGTGCAAGCTGGGAATATTCTACCACATTTTTTGTCATTTTTCCAAGAGGAAATCCATGTTTCTTATGTTTTGTGCTTCCCACCTACTTCCAGTTTATGGTGGTAGCCAGTGTGAAACTGATACAGGAAAGCTATACATTTCTGAAAAGTAGACAATATTCTGAAAAGGGGACATGTGTGTAGATTCCTCAAAGTGTTCCTACTGAAACCAAATGTTTAAATTAAGAAATTTTGAAAATGAGTAGTCAAAATCAGCAATTTGTGATTTTATCTATTACGTTTTGTCATGATGGGCGATTTACAAACTCAGTATGCCATTACATCCACTAAACCCTTCTGGTTGTAGAGATTTGTAGGGTTTTGTGGTTTTGAGGTACCAAGATGCAACAACTAAGCTACACTGCACAATGGTTTTTCATTGGTTACTGGGTATATGCCAATCCATACAGTGAACTATGGAGAGTGAAAAATCGGTATTAATAAAGGGTATGCATTTCTGAAATGGGGAAAGATATGAAGGTTAGGAGCCGTGGTTATTTGTACATCTTCAAATTTGCGAGTAGTAATACTAGCATATGATTTAGAGAGCATTTTCAATATGTATTCTTTCTAAAACACTGGCTAACATTTGTAAGTTACAAATGCAGCAAAACCCAACAGTAATAACAAATATTCCACTATTCTATGTTCCCACGTGCCTTTTTTTTTAAATGGAACAACACTTGTGTGGGTAGGCCTAGATCCTGCAATAGGAAACTGACCAAAACGTAACATTGACACATCACATTTTTCAACTCAAAACTTACCAGTTTTTATCAATGTGGTGGAAAGTTCTGGACTCTGCAGGAAGCCACAAAATCCCTTCAACCTAGCATTCCCACAAGTCTCCCCCACAAAACACCTTGGTTGTGTGGGTAAGCCTAGTGCGTGTGATAGATAACAGCTCAAAATGCAACATGAACACATCAAATGTTTTCTCAGAAAACTGAACATTTTTCGTAAAGAGGAAAGCTGTAGATTTTGAGCATGTGGGGAAATTTAGCAACCTGTCACTTGTTTTAAATCTAGACAGTTAGGAACATCAAGGGTGGGGTGGCTTGCATGGCTCTACCAGGTTTTCTTACCCAGGACCCCTTGCAAAACTCAAATAAAAAATATACATTTTCTCAAAATTCAGTGATGGAAAGTTCTGGAATTTGTAGGAAGCCACAGATCTCCTACCACCTAGCATTCCTCTAAAATCTTCCAATAAAAACACTACCTCACTTAGGTATGGGTAGGCCTAGTGCCTGCAACAAGAAACGCATCCTGTCTGCCACAAGGTGCAGGGATCAACAGGAGGGGACCATAGGTCCCACTCAGCCTCCAACCGGAGGCCACCACACAAGGGGGCCCTGCTGGGAGTCCCCAAAGACACTTTCCAGTTTGGTTTCCATGTCAGACAGGCCATCATGGAAACCATTTCGAAAACTGTCATCGTAATCTCAAGGGTGGAAAAACCCTGCCTTTCAGATTACTTGCTGTATTCCGAATTGCCAGCGCGAACGACCGGTCAGATTCCTTTTCGACTGTCTCCATCAAAATGAGGCTGTTGTGATGGAATCTGACCGGCCCATTACGAAGCGATACAGAAGGCTCCGACCATCGGTCTGAGCCTTAGAAGCTGTGTCATAATTGGCCCCTAAGTCTGATAGGAAGGAGCATGAAAGTGAGAGCCTAATTCCTGCAAAGTAAGGAAAATAAACAAGGGGACCATTCAAGAGTTTTATGCAATATGGTAATATTGGGATTATTAATGCACAGCTCCCCCCATTTGGAAGGAGGCAGCCAGTTGCACAGCTCAAAAGTTAGACAATGATGTCTATAAACAATTCATCAAAGTTGATTCCACACAATGTTGAGGTTCCTTAAGTGTTTAATTTTTTATCAAAAGTTCAATGTAGTTCCATGAAGCATAAACTTCATTCCAACGAAAACATCATCCAGTTATAAATCCTCCCCAATGCATTTCGGGCAGATGACAAGCCCTTCCTCAGGGGGCAACTCTACAAACAAAAAGGAAAATACCAAAGTATCACTGAATATGACCCATATTATAATAGCATAACATCTATCAAATCAAGTCATTATGTCATTAACCACATGTGCAAAAATCAAAGCAGAAAGGTGAACATAGGTCTCTTGGATCAAGTTCCTTAAAGCAGAAAATGCCAAACGTTTAAAACATTTGTGAACGCTATAATTACACTCATGATATAAAAAATGAAGTGCCTAACCAAAATGTGAAAGTCGTGCTCCCAACCACCAAGGCGTGTGTGAAGTGAGCTTAACCCATGGTGTGACGCACTAGCAAGCACAGTACTCACGGACAAATTACATCTGTGACTCTTAGGTCGCGATATATGTGAAACATGAAACAATGATTAAAATGCGGTTTGGAGTAAATCACGCAAGTGTGCCGAGATGGTAACACAGTCCCCAAGGTGGAGTACTTACAGTATCAAAAGGTTGTTCTGAAACAACGTCAACTCAGTCTCGGGAACCCCACGGAAGTTCAAACTCAAGGGAAATTTATACCGGCTTCCCACGTGTGCATGCAGATAGAAAGCGGACTAGTAAGAAAAAAGGTGACGCCATATTGAATAAGGGAAGTGAAGTAAAGCAAGTGTAGGTCCGTGTTAAAACCAAAAAAGGTCTGTCACCGTGAGAAAAGAATAGTAACATAAGTGATGCAACGAGGGCAAAAAGCATATGTAAAGGTTACAGAAAACATTATAATAACACAATGTTATGACATAATGCAACAGTTATGCATGAGTATGGTGGTAGATATATAGGTATGTGATCAGCAATTCAAAGATAACATAAAAATTCCATGCGATCATTCAGACCGTGTGGCTGCATCGATGCCATGTAGCGAATCCAGACGTTCTCTCTCTTTAGCAAAGTCTGCTTGTTGTTGTGTGTGGGAGTAACTTGTTCAAGTATCAGATATTTGAGTTGGGCAACAGAGTGTTTGAGTTCAACAAAGTGTGCTGCAACAGTGGATTTGATATTCCCAGTTCTTATGTTGCTTTTATGTTCGAGTAGACGGGTTCTGATCTTTCTTTCAGTATGACCAACGTAACAGTTCCCGCAAGGACATTTTAGCATGTAAATTAAATTGGCAGAGTTACAGGTGGCATTTACTCTCAATTTGATTGGATGACCCTTCATAGGGTGGTTGATGACGTTGCCTTGGATGCAGTTATTGCAATTGCTGCAATTGTAATAAGCATGAGCGAATTTTGCGGATCTCGCGTTCGCGAATTTTGCGGATTCGCGGATTCGCAATCCGCAAAATCCGCGAATTCCCGCGAATTTGCGGATTTTTTTTTTTTTGTGTTCGCCCGTGTTTCTGCCAGTTCGCGAGGGTTTTGTACACTTTCGCAAATTGCGAACTTACCTGTCGGGTCGCAAGTTTCGCGAACTTGTTGTTTCTACGTGTCCAGCCTGTTTGGGACACTCTTCTTCATCACTGCCACTCTCTGTCACCACTGCCACTCTCTGACTACTCATGCCACCCTCTGGCCCACCCATGCCACCCTCTGTTTCATCACCACACCCTCTGGTTGTCCAGTGTACATTATTTTCGGCAAAGCAAAGCACACCTTCCCTGCCTCAAGTGACCTGAATTAATTTGGGGCTGATTCATGTGTCACAGAATATTTTTTTAGCTGGCACCTGCTTCCTTAGGGCGCCCTGATTAGTGATCTTTTGCACTTGCTAAGTGCTTTCATTGTTGCAAAATTAGTTACAACACCTGCCCTGCCCCAACTGACAATAATGAATTAGGGGCTGATTAATGGATTTTAACTTCCAGCCTGGCTCCTGCTTGTCTCACTTAGCTGTAATTCAGGACCTTTGTGGCATATGTGTAACTATTCTGAGGTTCAGAGCAGGGTCACATACTAGTTTCAACTGGCAACTGAACTCTGGAGGGGCCCCTCAGGAAGCACTCCAGGAAATGGCTACTAATGATGAGCCTGAACTTTTGAACCTGGTAAGTAGTTACTTTCAGTTTTGCTAAAATCGTATTTCTGCAATTTTGCACTTATTCGCGGGGCGCGAACTCACGCGAACAGTGCGAGCAGTGCGAGCAAAATCCGCTGCTCGCGGATTTGCGGATTTTGCGGGAAATTCGCAAATCTCGCGGATTGCGGATTTCCCGAAAATCCGCAAAATCCGCGAGCGGAACGGATTTTCCGCCCACGCCTAAATTGTAACAGGGTCGAAGACCTTTGAAGGTAGTTGGTTCACTTTGTTTGTTAGTTCTCTTCAAAATTTCTTTGAGGTTGCGTCCCCTGGTGTACGCAAACATCGGTGGCTGACCAAAAATGCCAATAAAGTCCGGTTCAAAACTGAGCAGGGACCAGTGTTTACAAATAATGTTCTTAAATTGATTGCTCATGATGGTATATTTGGAGACCACTACCATCCGAGTGCTCTCCGTCCTGACACGGGTTTGTAGCAAATCTTCACGCTTCATTTCCCCGATCCGGGTGACTGCTGTATCAAGGTTTGGTTGTGGATAACCACATGCCTTGAATCTTTCTACCATGTTGAGAATTTCCTGCTGACATGTGTCTTCAGAGGAGATTATGCGTTTGAATCGCATAAGTTGGGACAGTGGCAGATTACGTTTCAGCCCCGGTCTATGAAAACTCTGATGGTGTAAAAGTGAATTACGATCAGTGGGTTTTCGAAAAATGGTGGTACTCCAGTTCCCAGAGTTACATTGAATCTTAACATCCAAAAAGGGTATGTTCTCTCTGTCCATATTCCAAGTGAATTGCACTCGGTCGTTGATCAAATTCTAAGTCGTTAAAAAATCAGTCAACTCGATCTCTGTTCCTTTCCATAGAATGAAAATGTCGTCTATGAATCTCAAAAAGAGTTTACCATGATTTTGCCAGGCATTTTGGTTAAGGATATGTCTTTCTTCAAAGGATTTCATGAAAATGTTAGCGTATGACGGCGCTGCACAATTTCCCATGGCGGTTCCACACAGCTGGTGGAACCATTGGTTGAAAACAGTAAAGTAACTATGGTACAGTGTGAATACCATTAGTTCCATGAGCAGAAGTTGTATGTCTGAATCCAGATCAGAGTTGGATAATTCATGTTTGATGGCGTTGATACCCAAATCGTGTGGTATTGATGTGTATAGTGAACAAACGTCCACAGTACACAGCAATAATTCTTCATTTCCTAGTGTCTTAATCACTTCTTCCAGTTTGATGAGGAAATCAGTGGGGTCCCTGATGTGTGATCTAGTGTTTAAAACAAAAGTCTGAAGATATCTGTCCAAAAATTTTCCAACGTGTTCATGGATGGACCCTTTAGTTGACACAATGGGCCTGAATGGTGGTCTAGCCGGATGCTTGTGCATCTTGGTCAACATATATAGTGTCAGTGGCTTGGGGTTGTCAGGAGTCAAATAACATCAAGTTCGATCATTGATGGTTCCATTGTCAAAAGCTCGTTTGATGATCTCAAGTAGTACAGTCATAAATTCTTCAGTGGGGTCAGCCGTCAATGAAGCATAGGTGTTGGTATCACTGGTGTGGGCCAATACTTGTTCTTCTTAGAATGTGGCGTCCATGATGACTAGGGCGCCTCCGTTGTCTGCTGTTTGACACACAATAGTAGGATTGTTTGCAATTTTGAGTAGGGTGTTTTTTTCGGCAACAGTAAGATTCTCACGTTTAGCCCTGGCTTGAAATGTCAGCTAGGCCAAGTCTCTTTTCACCATGTTCTCAAACATGTCAATGATCTTGTGGCTCACGGGAGCCATAAAGGTGCTACGTGGGCGTAGTCCACGTAAAATGTCATCATCAGTGCTTGCCGGAGTCACTATATTCTGAAAATAGTGTCGCAGTCTGATATTGCAAACAAGTTTGAACATGCTCACTTCAAGTTCCAACGTGTTAGTTCTCGTTGTGGGTACAAATGTTTGGCCTTTCTGTAACACTTGTATTTCTTCGTTAGACAATGAAGCCGATGAAATGTTAATCACCAGATTGTCGGGTGTACTCATTTGCGGCGGTTCGGTTTCTTGACTTTTGGTTGTTCTTTTTCTACCTCTGCGGGTTTTGCCCCGCCTGGATCGGTAGGTTGATTTTGGCCCTCCTCTAAAAAATGAACCACAGTGCTGGAAGTACTAGGTTGTTGTTCAGTGGGTGTGGCAGCAATGGTTGTTTTGGATGTTCTAGAGGTTCTGCTCTCGCCGTCTGAAGAAGATGTTTCGTTTTCAGAGTAAGGGTTGTAAGGACGATTAGGGCGTCGGCGGGCGTACACTTCTGCCCAAGTGTACACCTCGCCGAGCTTATAATCAATGGTATCCCTTTTGTACTTTCGTAGCTTCCGTTCCTGTGTTTCTCGTGTATGTTTCTCGAGTTGAGTGTTCACATCTTCCAACAAGGTAGCCAGTTCTGTGAGGTCCATGGCATCGTCCAGTTCCGTCCGAATAGTTTTGATTTATTTAGCTAATTCTTCAAGAGATTTAGACAGTTCCTCCACAATCAGTAGGATGAGATCTAGTGAACAATTGTTGAGGATTGCGAACCAACGCTCAACAAACTTCGCATTGTTTTTGCACAAAAGAGGTTTCAAGGGAACCCGTAGGCCCCTCGGGATCCGCTGGGCTCGGTGATACCGCACGAGTGTGCAAGCATGTAGTTTCTGATTACATTCCTTTTTTAGTAAGTAGAGTAATTGCTTGATTTTGCTTTCAGGGCTGCTGGTGCTAGCAGCGGCAGTGATTACTTCCTGGATCATTCCGTAAATCTTATCAGCATCCCCCGCCGAAAAGGCGAAGGTGCCAGCTTTGAGATCAGTCATGCTGGATATGCTATCGTAATTCATGTTTAGAATGAGAGGCGTGCCAAATCCTTGGGACGGAAAAGTGATAATCCAAAGGAATGAGAGAAGGACTTGCACAGCAAAGATAGTTCGAAGAGTAATCAAAGTAATGGTCTGTGGCGTGCTCACGGGGAATTACGCTGTCTTTACCTCACAGCGTGAATGTAGAAACTAATGCACAGCTCCCCCCATTTGGAAGGAGGCACCCAGTTGCACAGCTCAAAAGTTAGACAATGATGTCTATAAACAATTCATCAAAGTTGATTCCACACAATGTTGAGGTTCCTTAAGTGTTGAATTTTTGATCAAAAGTTCAATGTAGTTCCATAAAGCATAAACTTCATTCCAACGAAAACATCATCCAGTTATAAATCCTCCCCAATGCATTTCGGGCAGATGACAAGCCCTTCCTCAGGGGGCAACTCTACAAACAAAAAGGAAAATACCAAAGTATCACTGAATATGACCCATATTATAATAGCATAACATCTATCAAATCAAGTCATTATGTCATTAACCACATGTGCAAAAATCAAAGCAGAAAGGTGAACATAGGTCTCTTGGATCAAGTTCCTTAAAGCAGAAAATGCCAAACATTTAAAACATTCGTGAACGCTATAATTACACTCATGATATAAAAAATGAAGTGCCTAACCAAAATGTGAAAGTCTTGCTCCCTTAGTGAAAATGGTAAAGAAAACAACGTGTCACAAGTAACCAACCACCAAGGCGTGTGTGAAGTGAGCTTAACCCATGGTGTGACGCACTAGCAAGCACAGTACTCACGGACAAATTACATCCGTGACTCTTAGGTCGCGATATCTGTGAAACATGAAACAATGATTAAAATGCGGTTTGGAGTAAATCACGCAAGTGTGCCGAGATGGTAACACAGTCCCCAAGGTGGAGTACTTACAGTGTCAAAAGGTTGTTCTGAAACAACGTCAACTCAGTCTCGGGAACCCCACGGAAGTTCAAACTCAGGGGAAATTTATACCGGCTTCCCACATGTGCATGCAGATAGAAAGCGGACTAGTAAGAAAAAAGGTGACGCCATATTGAATAAGGGAAGTGAAGTAAAGCAAGTGTAGGTCCGTGTTAAAACCAAAAAAGGTCTGTCACCGTGAGAAAAGAATAGTAACATAAGTGATGCAACGAGGGCAAAAAGTATATGTAAAGGTTACAGAAAACATTACAATAACACAATGTTATGACATAATGCAACAGTTATGCATGAGTACGGTGGTAGATATATAGGTATGTGATCAGCAATTCAAAGATAACATAAAAATTCCATGCGATCATTCAGACCGTGTGGCTGCATCGATGCCATGTAGCGAATCCAGAAGTTCTCTCTCTTTAGCAAAGTCTGCTTGTTGTTGTGTGTGGGAGTAACTTGTTCAAGTACCAGATATTTGAGTTGGGCAACAGAGTGTTTGAGTTCAACAAAGTGTGCTGCAACAGTGGATTTGATATTCCCAGTTCTTATGTTGCTTTTATGTTCGAGTAGACGGGTTCTGATCTTTCTTTCAGTATGACCAACGTAACATTTCCCGCAGGGACATTTTAGCATGTAAATTAAATTGGCAGAGTTACAGGTGGCATTTACTCTCAATTTGATTGGATGACCCTTCATAGGGTGGTTGATGACGTTGCCTTGGATGCAGTTATTGCAATTGCTGCAATTGTAACAGGGTCGAAGACCTTTGAAGGTAGTTGGTTCACTTTGTTTGTTAGTTCTCTTCAAAATTTCTTTGAGGTTGCGTCCCCTGGTGTACGCAAACATCGGTGGCTGACCAAAAATGCCATTAAAGTCAGGTTCAAAACTGAGCAGGAACCAGTGTTTACAAATAATGTTCTTAAATTGATTGCTCATGATGGTATATTTGGAGACCATTACCATCCGAGTGCTCTCCAGCCTGACACGGGTTCGTAGCAAATCTTCACGCTTCATTTCCCCAATCCGGGTGACTGCTGTATCAAGGATTGGTTGTGGATATCCACGTGCCTTGAATCTTTCTACCATGTTGAGAATTTCCTGCTGACATGTGTCTTCAAAGGAGATTATGCGTTTGACTCGCATAAGTTGGGACAGTGGCAGATTACGTTTCAGCCCCGGTCTATGAAAACTCTGATGGTGTAAAAGTGAATTACGATCAGTGGGTTTTCGAAAAATGGTGGTACTCCAGTTCCCAGAGTTACATTGAATCTTAACATCCAAAAAGTGTATGTTCTCTCTGTCCATATTCCAAGTGAATTGCACTCGGTCGTTGATCAAATTCCAAGTCGTAAAAAAAAAAAAAAAAATCAGTCAACTCGATCTCTGTTCCTTTCCATAGAATGAAAATGTCGTCTATGAATCTCAAAAAGAGTTTACCATGATTTTGCCAGGCATTTTGGTTAAGGATATGTCTTTCTTCAAAGGATTTCATGAAAATGTTAGCGTATGACGGCGCTGCACAATTTCCCATGGCGGTTCCACACAGCTGGTGGAACCATTGGTTGAAAACAGTAAAGTAACTATGGTACAGTGTGATTACCATTAGTTCCATGAGCAGAAGTTGTATGTCTGAATCCAGATCAGAGTTGGATAATTCATGTTCATGGTAGTGGTCTCCAAATATACCATCATGAGCAATCAATTTAAGAACATTATTTGTAAACACTGGTCCCTGCTCAGTTTTGAACCTGACTTTAATGGCATTTTTGGTCAGCCACCGATGTTTGCGTACACCAGGGGATGCAACCTCAAAGACATTTTGAATAGAACTAACAAACAAAGTGAACCAACTACCTTCAAAGGTCTTCGACCCTGTTACAATTGCAGCAATTACAATAACTGCATCCAAGGCCACGTCATCAACCACCCTATGAAGGGTCATCCAATCAAATTGAGAGTAAATGCCACCTGTAACTCTGCCAATTTAATTTACATGCTAAAATGTCCCTGCGGGAAATGTTACGTTGGTCATACTGAAAGAAAGATCAGAACCCGTCTACTCGAACATAAAAGCAACATAAGAACTGGGAATATCAAATCCACTGTTGCAGCACACTTTGTTGAACTCAAACACTCTGTTGCCCAACTCAAATATCTGGTACTTGAACAAGTTACTCCCACACACAACAACAAGCAGACTTTGCTAAAGAGAGAGAACTTCTGGATTCGCTACATGGCATCGATGCAGCCACACGGTCTGAATGATCGCATGGAATTTTTGTTATCTTTGAATTGCTGATCACATACCTATATATCTACCACCGTACTCATGCATAACTGTTGCATTATGTCATAACATTGTGTTATTGTAATGTTTTCTGTAACCTTTACATATGCTTTTTGCCCTCGTTGCATCACTTATGTTACTATTCTTTTCTCACGGTGACAGACCTTTTTTGGTTTTAACACGGACCTACACTTGCTTTACTTCACTTCCCTCATTCAATATGGCGTCACCTTTTTTCTTACTAGTCCGCTTTCTATCTGCATGCACACGTGGGAAGCCGGTATAAATTTCCCCTGAGTTTGAACTTCCGTGGGGTTCCCGAGACTGAGTTGACGTTGTTTCAGAACAACCTTTTGACACTGTAAGTACTCCACCTTTTGGACTGTGTTACCATCTCGGCACACTTGCGTGATTTACTCCAAACCGCATTTTAATCATTGTTTCATGTTTCACAGATATCGCGACCTAAGAGTCACGGATGTAATTTGTCCGTGAGTACTGTGCTTGCTAGTGCGTCACACCATGGGTTAAGCTCACTTCACACACGCCTTGGTGGTTGGTTACTTGTGACACGTTGTTTTCTTTACCATTTTTACTAAGGGAGCACGACTTTCACATTTTGGTTAGGCACTTCATTTTTTATATCATGAGTGTAATTATAGTGTTCACGAATGTTTTAAATGTTTGGCATTTTCTGCTTTAAGGAACTTGATCCAAGAGACCTATGTTCACCTTTCTGCTTTGATTTTTGCACATGTGGTTAATGACATAATGACTTGATTTGATAGATGTTATGCTATTATAATATGGGTCATATTCAGTGATACTTTGGTATTTTCCTTTTTGTTTGTAGAGTTGCCCCCTGAGGAAGGGCTTGTCATCTGCCCGAAATGCATTGGGGAGGATTTATAACTGGATGATGTTTTCGTTGGAATGAAGTTTATGCTTTATGGAACTACATTGAACTTTTGATCAAAAATTAAACACTTAAGGAACCTCAACATTGTGTGGAATCAACTTTGATGAATTGTTTATAGACATCATTGTCTTACTTTTGAGCTGTGCAACTGGGTGCCTCCTTCCAAATGGGGGGAGCTGTGCATTAGTTTCTACATTCACGCTGTGAGGTACAGACAGCATAATTCCCCGTGAGCACGCCACAGACCATTACTTTGATTACTCTTCGAACTATCTTTGCTGTGCAAGTCCTTCTCTCATTCCTTTGAATATTGGGATTATACCAAATAGGAGACAACAAGAGCTGAGAAGGAGTGTTGATCTAGAAACTAAGGGCCCGATGTAGGTGGCTCATTACCGGTCAGTAAACCCGGATTTCGGTAAATTTCAGGCTTACCAACTGGTATTGAGCCATTTCCAATAAAGGTGATGATTCGGTAAATACAGAATCGGTATTTACCGATTCTGTATTTACCAATTTGGTATTTACGGAATCAGGTATGTAGGAAACACATTTAAGAGTGTTCATGTGCTTTAAGGATTCGTTATTTACCACCAACTACAAGTTGGTGGTAAATATCGAAACCTTTGAAAAAGCAATTTTGTGCTTTTTCAACAGTGCCATGTGGCAGACATACACGCCCCTAAAGCATGTATGTGTGCCACATGTGCACACATGCACGATTCAGGGGTGCAACAAGGTGTCAATGTGACACCCTTCCACCCTTGAATGTGATCCCCCGATCGGTATTTACCAAATCGGTAATAGTGAATGGCTTTCCATTCATTCCTATGTTCCTCCAGGCCCATGGGAATGAATGGGAATTACTGAATTGGTAAATACTGATTCGGTAATACCAAATATTACCGAATCAGTAATATTTACCAAATTTTTAGCTACATACCATTTACCAATTCTGAAATACCGAATCGGTAAAATTTGGTATTTTAGAATCGGTAAACAGTATTTACCTACATATGGCCCGAAACTCTTTTGACAATGTGGCTAGAATAATTTGATAACGGAGAAGACATGGACCTAGGTTTTTGAGCGATGAGAGAGAAATAAAGAAGGGAAAAAGGGGAAATCAGTGAAAGTTCAAGGGAATGCCAATGCAGGTGAGGAAGAGAGGAAGATGTACCTAACGAGGACCAGATCTGTTTAAGTATAAAGGCAGAATGATATTGAATAAAGTTTGGGAAGCTGATTGACTGAATGATATCAAGTTTAGAACCTCAAATATGGAAATCATAGCTGATTGCTTGTTCCAGGGAAATTTGGATACAAGACCATCAATGGAGCTAAAGAAGGTAAAAGGTAAACAGAGGGGACGCATCTGTAAGTAAAAATTAATGATAGGCAGGAACATCATTCTTATCATGTCTAATCTTCCCCGACAAGAAAATTGAAAAGGGGACCATTGAGATGAAAGAGTAAAAATCTTTTGCTTTAAGAATTCTATTTTACTTTTTAAAGTCGTTTTGATAGAAGGGGAGTATCTGATCCCCAGGCATTTAATTTGAGGGAAATTCCATAGAAATCCAGTATCCTCAAACATATCTTCAAATAAAAATTATTAGGCGCCATTAATTCTGATTAGTCAAAATTAAGTCATTAGCCGGAAACCCCAGATTAGTGAGATAGGAGCTGAAGAAACTCAGCCACAGTAACTTGGGGGTTTGAAGATATAAAGAAGAATGTCATCCATGTAGGCAGTAAATTTGATATTGAATTGGCCACATATATAACCAGTGAAGGTTCAGGATCTTCGTATGGTTTCTAGGAAAGGCACCAAAGCAAGGACAAGTAGTAATGGTGATAGGAGACAACACTGTCTAGTTCCTCTTGTTAAAGAGAAGTATTAACACTGAAGACTATCAGTGAAAACTGAGATGGAAGGAGAGGTATAGAGAATGTTGATGTACTTAAGAAACCTAGGTCCAAAATCATGCCATCTCATTACTTTAAAAGAGAATTCCCAGTTCACACGTTCGAAAGCCTTCTCGGCGTCTAAGGCGACTACTACCAATGTGATTTTACAGTGAGAGGATCCATGCATAATATTCAGGAAAGAATGAAAATTATCAGAGATATTGCAGCCTTGGACAAAGCCTGATTTCTCGATGCCAACAAGAGAAGGAATAATGCCATTGGTGCGAAGAGTGAGAATCTTAGAAAACATTTTGCAATCTGTGTTAATGAAGGAGATGGGCCTGTAATTTTTACATTCAGCTAAAACTTTATCTTTTTATAAAATGGGGCAACTCATGGCCTCCAAAAAGGAGCCTGCAGGTGCATCAGAGACAAGAAAATGCAGAAAAATGTATAGAAGTTTAAGGACAAAAAGATTAGAAAACTTAAAATAAAATTTGACTGTCAAAAAAGCTCTCCTGTCATACCCTTACGTACTCAAAGATTGGCCGTACAAGAGGAAAACAACTAGAAATTCTCACATCAGGGGAAATAGAACATAACGAACAGGACAGTGCAGTCCAGGTGCACGACCCAGACTGTATTCCAATGACACCCAGTGGAGATCCTCCAGATAAAATGTACATTATCCTGCAAGTCTGTGAATCAAGAAAGGTGATTGAGCAACAAATGAGCACACTAACTACTGGCTTCACACTCTTAATCGCTGACCATGACAAAACAGCCACAACTGTGAAAAAACATAAAATTCTCCTCACTGAGATGTTACCACAACATAAAGCTCACTCAAAACACATAGAGCAGATACGGCGCCTAGTGTCCAGCCTGCAGGACAGCGTTGACAATGCCGAAGGCCATTCATGAAGAAATAATGTAAGAATAGTGGGCCTTCCAGAATGTTACAAGGAAACAAACCCAACACAATTTGTGGAACAATGGCTGCGTGACATGATCGCCCCAGAGGGACCACCTGACTATTTCAGTGTGGAAAAGGCACGCAGAATCCCTACTAGACTACCAATAGCTGGTGCACAGCTCAGGCCTATAATAGAGAGAATACTTAACTATAAAGACTGCTACACTTTACTTAGAGCCGCCAGGGAGGAGGCCCTTATTCAATTTGAGAACCAATGGATCTCACTTTACTCAGATTTCACATTGGCGGTCTAATGCCAAAGAGCCTCATTCCAGTAAGTAAAAAAGACACTCAGAGCTCATAATCTCAAATATGCCCTCCTTTTCTCAGCCCGAATAAAAGTCATAAGGAGCAGAAATCTTACTTCTTTGAAAACCCAGAGGAAGCTACGGAATTAGTTAACGTTACACTATCTCCTGGTACATCGCAAGGGCCGAGAGTCCACCAAGCAAAAGTCAAAAAAATTATAAATAGTTACATCAAGAAAAATCAGGCCGAGGAAGAACTTTCTATACAGACTAGAAGACAAGTAAAAAAAAGCCATAAATCAGCGTTACGGGCGGTGGCAGCACTTGACGATCGAAATATACTCTCTCTGGTTGAGTCAACAAAATCAAACAAAGATATCAACTTACACACGGACTCTGAGATTCAGTCTGTCTCTCTTTCCTTCCATCACCCCGCAGTTGGTAAATGATTATCTGGGATAAATAATTTCATTCAAGGTCAAACTGGTCCACAAAAAACACTCTGTGAAAGATGAAACAATGAATTGTATGCCCTCTTGGCCTTGCAATTTATTCACAACAGTACAAAAGGCCTCTGCCCGGTCAGCTGTACCACAGCTATGAGAACTCCAACCATAGAAACACTGCAGACCATGATGCCCACCTCCGTCATTGCGACTGCATCAAAGTTCAAGTTGTACTATAATCAACCTTGTTTAGTAGTTTGGTCCACCGTAGTTTCTCAGAGAGACCTTGTATTGGGTAATGTTAAGGGTAAATCCTAGGTAAGTCCTCCATTTATTCCAGATGATAAGGATGGACAGGCTGAAAGACAAATCATATACACATGTATGGCTATGTCAGGAAAGTATACAATAACAACCTGTAATGTTAGAGGAATAGGATCTGTGCATAAGTAATATAGAATATATGCTCAACTGATTAGGAGGAAATCACATATTGTTTTCATGCAGGAGACACAACTCACTAACTCAGAGGCTGCTAAGCTGGGCAGAAAATGGAAGGAACAGATATTCCACACAACATATTCCGCATTTGCGAGAGGGGCTGCTATATGGATTAAAAACTGTACTCCCTTTGTTGTTTAGACCAAAGAAAAGATGCAAACCGCAGATGCGTTTTGATCCATGGCACACTAGACTGCACCCACATAGTGATTGGCAGCATATACGCCCCAAATTCAGAGCAGGATACATTCTGAGGTGCCCTTAACAAGGTGATAGCTGACTGGGTGGAATACCCCGGGCTTCTGGGGCGGGATTATAATGCAATACTGGATATAGACCTGGATCGCTCTCACCCATCATTACAGGGAGCTGGCACCAAGAAACAAGCGGCCTCCCTACATGGCTGGGCGAAGGGCGGCGTACTGACTGATGCTTGGTGCATCAAAAACCCGAACTGCTTTGAAAACTTGTTTTATTCTCCCCCACACATGCTACATTCACGAATGGATAGGATATGTTGCTCCTTACATCTGGTTGCACAAACTGTCCATACCACATAATCAATCAATCATAGAATTTGTATAGTGCGCTACTCACCCGTGAGGGTCTCAAGGCGCTGACGGGGGAGGAGGCGCTATCGCTCGAATAGCCAGGTCTTGAGTTACTTCCTGAAGGAGAGGTGATCCCGGGTAAGCCATAGGTGAGTGGGGAGGGAGTTCCATGTCTTGGCTGCCAGGTAGGAGAAGGATCTTCCTCCGACGGTGGATTTCTGAATTCTTGGGACAGAGGCGAGGGCAAGACTGGCGGATCGGAGCTGGCTGGTGGGTGTGTAGAAAGTGAGGCGGCTGTTGAGTTACTTTGGGCCCAAGTCGTGGAGAACCTTGTGTGCTTGGGGGAGGAGTCTGAACGTGATCCTCTTGCTGATGGGGAGCCAGTGCAGGTCTTTCAGGTGAGTGGAGTTGTGGCTGCGGCACAAGATGTCCAGGATGAGTCGTTCTGGATGCGCTGGAGTCTTTTCTGGAGTTGGGCTGTGATTCCAGCGTAGAGGGTGTTCCCATAGTCCAGACGGCTGGTGACGAGGGCCTGGGTGACCGTCTTCCTGGTTTCGGTGGGGATCCATCGGAAGATCTTTCGGAGCATGCGCAGGGTGTTGAAACAGGATGATGAGACTGCGTTCACTTGCTTGGTCATCGTGAGGGAGGGGTCCAGGATTATGCCCAGGTTGCGTGCGTGGTCCCTTAGTTTGGGTGCGCTGCCCAGGGCTGGCGGCCACCAGGAGTCGTCCCAGGTGGAGGGCGATGATCCCAGGAGGAGGACTTCCGTCTTGTCTCAGGTCAGTTTCAGGTGGCTGTTCTTCATCAATTCGGCAACGTCTTTCATCCCTTCATGCAGGCTGGTTTTGGCGGTGGCGGGGTCGTTGGTGAGGGAGAGGATCAGCTAGGTGTCATCGGCGTAGATGATGTTGAGGTTGTGTTTGCGTGCGATGGCCAAGAGAGGACTCATGTAGACGTTGAAGAGGGTTAGGCTGAGTGAAGATCCCTGTGGTATGCCACAGATGACTTCGGTGGCTTCGGATCTGAACGGGGGAGGCGGACTCTCTGGGATCTTCCGGCGAGGAAAGAGATGATCCACTCCAGTGCCTTCTCTTGGACTCCGATGTTGCTGAGGCGCTGCACTAGGGTGCGGTAGCAGACAGTGTTGAACGCTGCAGAGAGGTCCAGGAGGATGAGGGCCACTGTTTCCCCGTTGTCGAGCAGGGATCTGATGCCGTCAGTGGCTGCGATGAGGGCGGTCTCGGTGCTGTGGTTGGCTCAGAAACTGGACTGCGAGGGGTCGAGGGATCCGTTCATCTCGAAGAAGGCGGCAAGCTGTCTGTTGACGGTTTTCTCGATGACTTTGGCAGGAAAAGGGAGGAGCGAGATGGGGTGGTAGTTCTTGAGGTTGGTGGGGTCTGCTGTTGGTTTCTTCAGGAGGGCGCTGAGCTCGGCGTGCTTCCAGATCTCTGGGAATGTGGCGGTGTTGAAGAAGGTGTTGATGATGTCCCGGAGATGGGGTGCGATGATGGAGTCGGCCTTGTTGAAGACGTGGTGGAGGCAGGGGTCGGTTGGTGATCCGGAGTGGATGGTGTTCATCGTGCGGGTGGTGTCTTCGGTGCTGACCGGGGTCCAGACGCAGAGGGTGGTGGTGGGGGGTGTTGGTTCGGTGGTTGGGTGCGTGGTCAGCGTGCCAAAGCTGTTGTGTATATCAGCGATCTTGCGGTGGAAGAACGAGGCGAGTGAGTCGCAGAGGTCTTGCGAGGGGGTGATGTAGTTGTTTCCGGCGCTGGGGTTGGAGAGCTCTTTGACAAGGCTGAAGAGTTCCTTGCTGTTGTGGGCGTTGTTGTCCAGTCGTTCTGTGAATGCTGTCTTCTTGGTGGTGCGGATCAGCTGGTGGTGTTTGCGGGTGGCTTGCTTGAGGGCAGTCATGCTGTCTGTGGTCTGGTCATGGCGCCAGGCTTTCTCGAGGGTGCAGCAGTTCTTCTTGGAGTTCTTGATCTCGTCAGTGAACCAGAAGGCTTTCTTGCTGCTGGGTCTGCTGGGAGGGATCTCCTGTGGTGCGAGGTCATTTGCGCAGTTGGTGAGCCACTGTGTGAGGTTGCTGGCTGCTTCGTTGGGGTCCTTGGTGCTGGCGGGAGGGTTCTGGCGGAGGGAGGTGGTGAGCTGCTCGGTGGTGTTCTTGCTCCAGCTTCTACAAGGAATCTGTTGCGGGTGGTGGTGGGTAGTTGTTCTTCTAAAGCTGAAGTGGATGGAGCTTTGGTCAGTCCATTGGAGTCTGGTGGAGTGGCTGAAGGAGATGTGCTTGCTGGAGGAGAAGACGGGTCAAGTGTGTGGCTGGCGTAGTGGGTGGGGGTGTTCACCAGTTGCTTGAGTCCAAGGTTGGCGAGGTTGTCCAGCAGGGTGGTGGTGTTGCTGTCCTTGTTGTTCTCCAGGTGGAAGTTGAGGTCCCCAAGGAGTATGTAGTCAGCGGAGGCGAGGGCGTACGGGCTGATGAAGTCTGCGATGTCTTCGCTGAATTGGGTGCGTGGTCCCGGGGGTCTGTAGATGAGGGTGCCTCTGAGGGTGGTCTTGGGATCGTTGTGTATCTGGAAGTGGAGGTGTTCGGCGGTGGTGAAGGTGTTGTTGGGGTTGGTCGTGATGTGGATGGTGTTCTTGTGTACGATGGCGATGCCTCCTCCAGTCTGGTTGATGCGGTCCTTCCGGGTGATCTTGTATCCATCCGGGATGGCTATGGCGATGCCAGGTGCATGAGGAGGCGTTTATCCAGGTTTCTGTAAGGAAGGCGACGTTTGGTGATGTTGTGTCGAGCAGGTTCCAGAGTTCGCCGGCGTGTCTGTGGACTGAGCGGGTGTTGAGTAGGATGCACTTGAGCTGGTTGCTGCTGGTGAAACTGTGCCCGAGTGGAGAATAAGAAAGGGAACCAGGGACTGGGAGTTTGTTTTCCCAGCGGCATCCTAGCACACATTCATATGTGAGCCCTTCCTTAGTGGGATTTGTTTACCCAGAAGTTCATGTAAAGGTCAAACTTTGGTAAGAAACACACATTTTCCTCACATTTCTGTGACAAAAGGTCTGGAATCTGCAGATAGCCACAGATTTCCTACCACCCTGAGTTTCCACATTATCCTCATAAGAGTGGTCCAAAAGAAAAAAACACAAAAGGCCATATAGTGCAATGCTATGCGATAGTTGAACGGGATTGTAGTGTTATTTCTGGCTGTGTTTGGTGCCACCCATGCACACCTACACATCACAGACATGTATGAAAATCAGACAATCAGGGAATTTCAGGGAGGTGTGCCTTGCATGGATCCACAAGGTTTTCTTACCGGCAATGCTCTGGAAACTTCAAACTTTGCCTGAAATGAAAACTATTCCTCCCATTTCTGTGTTGGAAACTTCTGGAACCTACAGGAATCAACACAATTCATGCAACCAGCAGTACCCTACTTGTCCTGATAAAACAACTGCCCCACCTGTTTGGCTTGGCCTACTACCCGCAACAGGAATGGATCAAACCCGAATCAATGAAAGACCCACAGTGGAACTGATTAGGACCTTGGTTTGAACCAGAAGAGCCCTGGGTAAAATTAATAAACATAATGACTCCCAAATTTCTTCTTTTCTGGGGGTCACCACCTTAGGGGCCAATAGGATAGGTACATTAAAAAAGGCATAACTGGAAAGGGGGAAGTCTCCCCTTTCAAGCAATTATTTTATACCTTTATTGCTGTCTGTGAAAGCTGGAATGGCATCAGGCAGCACAAACCAAAAAAGAATATGGCCACCAAATGTTATCTTCCCTGGTAACCGATCTCACTCCCTATCCAGGGCCGATAGCCCCCCCCTGATAGAGCAAACATAAGTATACAATATAGGCCTCCTGGTGGGCTTGGCCATGACTGAGGGGCTGACCTCCCACTTTTTAAATAGTATCCCTGGTGTCTACTTATCCCTGCTCACGGAGCATGTGCATCAGTGATCGATGAGCAGGGATCAATTTGTGAACGGCTAATTTGAAGAGGCAGCCTGAAAGGCAAAACTCCATGGGATGTGCAAGAAGCTTCCTTATTTGCTCCTCATCACACTGTCTGGTGATATGAGTGATGTCAGTGTACAGTGCAGCATGCTGATGTCACTGATGGGTGGAGGAAAAAAATAGGCTCATTGTAAAAATGATTCTGTGTCAGCCCCCATTAAAGCCACCATGTGTTGAAGCCTCCGGTCAGAGAACTGAGCATCCCATGTCATCCCCAGGAGGATGACCCATTGTTGTCCCCTACACTGTGGAGGTACTTTAGAGGAGGGCAATGGGTTATACTCATATATATATCAAAGTGGCTAATGGGTATTTGTAACCATCAGTCATAATGTTACCTGGCAATGTTTCTGACACTCTGCCCTGTACTCTGTAAATGGTAAATAATTTAAGTTATTAAACCAGCAGATGGATAAATAGCAAAGAAAATTCACTATTTACCTGCGGAGACTAAATTCTAAGTAGCCACCATCTTTTTTTAAACCTATGAAGTTACCTTCTCCTCCTTCACAACTTAGTACAAAGATGACATTTTGCTCTCTGCATAGTGGACAGACATGATTTAGTAGCTTTCTGTTATGTTCATACTCAGAAAAGGTTCGGTGGCCAATCCACAAAGATAATCAGGTTTCAATAAATATAACTCACTTGGGGTTCAATTGCCTGAATGAAAAAAAAACTCAGAAGGCCTAAGTCACAAAGGTAAACTTGGTCCAAAAATCTAACTTAGACCAAAAGTCTAACTTAGATCAAAAGTCAAACTTTCGGTATTTACAAAGGTAAGTTACTACTAGTAACTTTACTACTAGCATGTGAATAATGAAAGTACTAAAGTTAGACTTTTGGTCTAACTTAACATTCGAGGATCGGGCCCTGTGTAATCATGTCCCGGTCCATAGATTAACAAAATAACGTAACAAATTTCCATTAAGGAACAAATCCATAACCAGTCAAATTAAAAAGAATATATTAGTCATCTATACATTGTGGGGATGACAGACTTGGCTGGGGTGACTAAGGCAATGACTTTGCCAGCCCAGCAAAATAACATCAGACCAAGTCTAGAGTTTCCATCCAGCTGGTTTGCTTTATCTTTCTATGTGCTCTCAACCTTGCTAGCAAGTGCCACTTTTTGGGGTAATAAATGAAAGAATGTTGACCAGACCATATGGGCATGGTAGTCCCATTGGCCCTATTGTTTTTTTCTAAAACAGAGCAGACCCACAAAGCCAGTATTTTTTTAGAGAAGAAAAAAAGGTGCTCATTCAGGTGCAGGGGGCTATAAGTCAGATAGGATGTTCCCCTGACATGGAGGTACATTGTGGGCAATGAAGGTAACATTTGAGGACAAAGGACCAATTATCACTAGCAAACAAAACACAAAGCAAAATTTGAACGGTGACATAGGAGAGAATTTTCACAGAGTTCTACATGGTTTCCATAAATCATCATAACACGAGCAGGGCTCTGTTGTAACATGTGGAATTTAGCTCATTGGCAGTAACAATGCTAACATTACTCTTTCTTTCTGAATGTGAGTCTTTTTAAAAGAGCTGACAGTCTTGAGATGGTCTTTCATTCAAAGAGAAAATAAATAGAAATTTGACATGGAACAACGAGGGATACTGGAGGAATGCTTGCAAACCACTTGCAATCCCTCTGGGTAGCATCCCAACCCATCACTCTCTGCTCACTGTGCCACTATAGGCAGAGGCCCACATTATGTAAATCAAGACTGACCCGGCTCCTCATGGGAACAGCCCATTTCAAATTGCCAGCTTAGGTTCACTCCAGAAGGTGCCACAAGCAATACCAGACTGTTATCTGCCACCTTAGGCCTCGTGAGTAAGGTTTTGCTCGAATCCTGTAGCATTGAGAGTACAGGACCTATTTCTGGGCATTCCCTTGGGCATATAGGGCGTTATGTCTAACATAATAAAGTGATGAGAGGAACATTTGCAAATAGTATAACACTCACAATCACTCTGGGTAGCAACCCAGCCTATAATTTGCCATCCACTGTGGCACGCTTGATAGAGGGAGAAAAACATAGAAGTCCCAACACTCCGATATAAAGAGGGCAACCGCCTCACCATGGAGCAAGTGTCTGAATAATGATGTCACTAATCTAGCATAAGAATGCCTTACTATGAGACAAGTGTCTATTCAAAAATACACCCAGTCTAGCATGAGGAATATCTAGCACAAATGTTTCTTTGACATATGTTTATATAAAAAGGGAATTCATTAGAATAAAAAGTATCTTCATAAACATGCAATCAATGGATGTAACAACACTTCTCCCTACGGAGGTTACAATCTAAATTCTTCACCCAAATAGATAAAAACTTTAAAAACAGTCGACTCAGCGTTTCAGGGACACCTTGATATTTTCACCTTCTTTAGGACTGAAAACGTTTTCAACAGATCTTAGAATAAATTGGATTATGTTCTTATTAAATAATCTCTGGGGGATGAACCTTTTGTCCCACCGAGAGGCTACAGTGATGGAGTCTTACACATTTGATAACTGATATCTTCTCTTTCTCTGTTAGAGCGACCTCAATATTGAAGATACATGGGTTGTAAATTAAAAATTAGGATACAGCTCTGTCTGACTTTTCTTCCCCATTCAAGTCATCACATGTGCAGTTGATGCAGATTTTGAGACCTGGCATTGACGTTTTTTACATTGGTGATACGGTTCTCTGGTGCCTTGCTCACTTGGCCACTGGATTCATTATTGCCTGGCTGATGAGGGTTATGAACCCGAAACTGATCCCAGGATCCTTGTTTCTGGTCAGGGAATACATGGTTTGGCAGTTTCTGATGAACTGTTCCGATGAGGCACAGGGTAAGACTGATTTGCATATGGCCATTTCTGAACTGGGGTGGTTGGAGTGAGCTAAAGAATGATGGTAGATTAAATCCAGATCAGTTGACTGGGGGTCAGTGCTTGCAATGTTCAACACTCCGTCCATCATCCCATTTGGTTTAGCTAATTTTGCCCTGAATTGGCAGAGTATGCCAAGACGTGAGTCCCTTACTCACTTGGCCACTGGATTCATGATAGCCTGGCTGATGAGGGTTATGAACCTGAAACTGGTCCCGGGATGCTCGTTTCCGGTCCAGGGAAGACATGGCTTTGCTGTTTAGGCTGGACTGTTCCCATGAGGCACAGGGTCAGACGGATTTGCATATCGCCATGTCTAAACTGGGGTGGCGGAGTGAGCTAAAGAATGATGATGAATGAAACACAAATCAGTTGACTGGGGGTGAGTGCATGCAATGTTCAACACTCCGTCCTTCATCCCCTTTGGTTTTGCTAATTTTGCCCTAAGTTGGCTGGGTATGCCCAGACGTGGGTCCCTTGCTCACTTGGCCACTGGATTCAAGATTAAGTATGGGCGGAAAATCCGTTACGCTCGCGGATTTTGCGGATTTTCGGTAAATTCGCAATCCGCGAGATTTGCGAATTTCCCGCAAAATCCGCAAATTCGCACGAAGCGGATTTTTTTTTCTTGGTCATACAATTTTGCGGCGCGCGGCGTTTATCATCGTTTGAGTTGTTTTTCTCGATATTTTGCAAGTGCTGCGCCATTTTGGATCTTGCTGCGGGATCACGTGGGAATTTGGCAAGCGCGATTACGTAATCGCGGCTTGCCAACTTTTGCAGCAAGCGTTTGTCAACGCGAGTACGCCGAGATCACGTCTCGCGGTACTTCGCAATTGCGAGATTTGAGATGCGGCGAGCAGCAATAATCTCGCACACGCGAAAATATAAAATTTGCAATTCTGCACAAGAAATCCACCAGCAAGCAGCATAAACCTTCTTGAAATGATGATTTTTATCTGAATAACTCCTTAGGTTGACATTTGCCTGCACTTTTTTAGCGAGGAGTCCATTTTGGGGATGGGGGGAGGGGGGTGGGAGGAAGGAAGTGCCCCACAGTCTTCAACTTCCTGTTCCTGTCCAGCAGGCTCCTCCCAGTGCTTTGTCCATCTCCTGGTCACTTTTCATTTGGATCTGGAGCTGGAAGGATTACTTTTTGTGGATGCTGCTGGATATTTGGATTTGAGGCCTTTTTGACTTTCTTTGGATCACTGTTGGATTAGAAATTTTACAAGTAAGTTTGTTTGGGGCATTACAGTTGCTGCAACTACAATTTTGGAATTTTCGATTTTTGGGCTGTTTTGGAGCCTTTTGCCCAGGGGTACTCAGTGGTGGGTGGACTGAGTCTTTCTGTGGGGTGTCTTGAACTTAAACATCATGGAGGGCATGGATGGATTGGGATTGTGCTGATTTTTCAGTGATTTTCGTTTTTTGGGGCTGTACTTGTGACCTTTTCACCAGGGGTATTTGAGTCTAGCATGGGCCTAGTCTTTCTGTGGGGTGTCTTGAACTTAAACATCATGGAGGGCATGGATGGAATGGGATTGTGCTGATTTTTCAGTTATTTTCGTTTTTTGGGGCTGTACTTGTGGCCTTTTCACCAGGGGTATTGAGTCTAGCATGGGTCTAGTCTTTTTGTTGGGTGTCTTGAACTTAAACATCATGGATGGCATGGATGGAATGGGATTGTGCTGATTTTTCAGTGTTTTTCGATTTTTGGGGGTGTTCATGGGGAGGGACAGGCCATGTGGCTGTGGGCCATTTTGAGTGCTGCTACAGGCCCTGGCCATGTGCTGGGAGGCAAGTGGCCATTTTGAATGCAGGCATTGTTGTTAGGCCTGCAACCATTTTGTCTACTTTTCAACCTTTATGCCCAGGGGTAGTGAGTCTTGCAAGGGCCTAGTCTTTCTGTGGGGTGTCTTGAATTTAAACATCATGGAGGGCATGGATGGAATGGGATTGTGCAGATTTTTCAGTGATTTTCGTTTTTGGGGGCTGTACTTGTGGCCTTTTCACTAGGGGTATTTGAGTCTAGCATGGGCCTAGTCTTTCTGTGGGGTGTCTTGAACTTGAACATCATGGAGGGCATGGATGGAATGGGATTGTGCTGATTTTTCAGTGATTTTCGTTTTTTGGGGCTGTAGTATGTACTTGTGGCCTTTTCACCAGGGGTATTGAGTCTTGCATGGGCCTAGTCTTTCTGTGGGGTGTCTTGAACTTAAACATCATGGAGGGCATGGATGGAATGGGATTGTGCTGATTTTTCAGTGATTTTCGATTTTTGGGGGTGTTCATGGGGAGGGACAGGCCATGTGGCTGGGGGCCATTTTGAGTGCTGCTACAGGCCCTGGCCATGTGCAGGGAGGCAAGTGGCCATTTTGAATGTAGGCATTACTGTTAGGCCTGAAACCATTTTGCCTACTTTTCAACCTTTATGCCCAGGGGTACTGAGTCTTGCATGGGCCTCGTCTTTCTGTGGGTTGTCTTGAATTTAAACATCATGGAGGGCATGGATGGAATGGGATTGTGCTGATTTTTCAGTGATTTTCGTTTTTTGGGGCTGTACTTGTGGCCTTTTCACCAGGGGTATTGAGTCTAGCATGGGCCTAGTCTTTTTGTGGAGTGTCTTGAACTTAAACATCATGGAGGGCATGGATGGAATGGGATTGTGCTGATTTTTCAGTGATTTTCGGTTTTTGGGGGTGTTCATGGGGAGGGACAGGCCATGTGGCTGGGGGCCATTTTGAGTGCTGCTACTGGCCCTGGCCATGTGCAGAGAGACAAGTGGCCATTTTGAATGTAGGCATTGTTGTTAGGCCTGCAACCATTTTGCCTACTTTTCAACCTTTATGCCCAGGGGTAGTGAGTCTTGCATGGGCCTAGTCTTTCTGTGGGTTGTCTTGTACTTAAACATCATGGAGGGCATGGATGGAATGGGATTGTGCTGATTTGTCAGTGATTTTCGTTTTTGGGGGCTGTACTTGTGGCCTTTTCACCAGGGGTATTGAGTCTTGCATGGGCCTAGTCTTTCTGTGGGATGTCTTGACCTTAAACATCATGGAGGGCATGGATGGAATGGGATTGTGCTGATTTTGCAGTGTTTTTCGATTTTTGGGGGTGTTCATGGGGAGGGACAGGCCATGTGGCTGGGGGCCATTTTGAGTGCTGCTACAGGCCCTGGCCATGTGCTGGGAGGCAAGTGGCCATTTTGAATGTAGGCATTGTTGTTAGGCCTGCAACCATTTTGCCTACTTTTCAACCTTTATGCCCAGGGGTAGTGAGTCTTGCATGGGCCTAGTCTTTCTGTGGGTTGTCTTGAATTTAAACATCATGGCGGGCATGGATGGAATGGGATTGTGCTGATTTTTCAGTGATTTTCGTTTTGGGGGCTGTACTTGTGGCCTTTTCACCAGGGGTATTGAGTTTTGCATGGGCCTAGTCTTTCTGTGGGGTGTCTTGAACTTAAACATCATGGAGGGCATGGATGGAATGGGATTGTGCTGATTTTGCAGTGTTTTTCGATTTTTGGGGGTGTTCATGGGGAGGGACAGGCCATGTGGCTGGGGGCCATTTTGAGTGCTGCTACAGGCCCTGGCCATGTGCTGGGAGGCAAGTGGCCATTTTGAATGTAGGCATTGTTGTTAGGCCTGCAACCATTTTGCCTACTTTTCAACCTTTATGCCCAGGGGTAGTGAGTCTTGCATGGGCCTAGTCTTTCTGTGGGTTGTCTTGAATTTAAACATCATGGAGGTTATGGATGGAATGGGATTGTGCTGATTTTTCAGTGATTTTCGTTTTTGGGGGCTGTACTTGTGGCCTTTTCACCAGGGGTATTTGAGTCTAGCATGGGCCTAGTCTTTCTGTGGGGTGTCTTGAACTTAAACATCATGGAGGGCATGGATGGAATGGGATTGTGCTGATTTTTCTGGGGGTTTTTTCGATTTTTTTGGGGTGTATAACTGAACTGATGTTCCTCTGTCTTCCATTGTTTTTAGGTGCACAAGACTCAAGAGAACCACCAGTGCCAGGACGAAGTCCTGCAGCGGTGTGTGTGTGCAGCATAACGTCACGCGACGTCACGTCTGGCCTCAGACAACTCTACAATTCGTGCAACTGTGGCCTGCTGTCTGACCTGCTCTGAAGAAGATGGCCCCAAAAAAAGGTCTCCGTAGCTCCTCTAGCAAGAAAGTTGCTAGTAAGGAGCAGAAGAAGCAAGTTACCAAGGAGGCTGGTGTGCCAACCGCCACGTTTTTTGGAGCAAAAAAAAAAGTACGCCTGCAGCAGCAGGATCTGCTGGGGACCAAGCTGGGAGCAGCACCCCCGCTCCATTGGGTTCAGTGCCTCCACCACCACGCCAACTTAAGTCAAAGACCTTGAGTGCTTCAGAGGCAGTCAGTGTACTTCTCCAATCACCATCGACCAGTGATATTGGCTCATCGCAAGAAAGTAGCAGCAATGTCCCTGAATCAACACAGGTTGTTGTAACTCATCTGACAAGTGTTGAACAACCACAGCCGCAACAACATGTGCAAGTAGTACAAGCCCAAGTACATGTGGAAGGAGAGGCAGCGCAAGGAGATGCGCAAGCAGAGGTGCATGGAGGGTCACAAGTGCCCACAATAGTTGTTCCTAACGAAGTAGGGGCACATCAGGAAATTGACAATCAGACCGAGGTATCATTTGAGGAAGCCACTCCTCCTGATGATCATTCATTGTCTTCCACATCCCTAGCAAGGAAAAGATCAAGGGGGGTGTCTACATCTTCTTCAAGCCCACCTCCTACTGATGATCTGGATGACGATTGGGTACCACCACGGCAGCCTGAGAGTGAGGCACTCCATTATCTGACAAAGATACCTAAGCGTAAAAGGAAGGTCGTTGAAAAACTCATAGCTATGGAGTGTGATGAGGCTCAACAAGAAGTGACGCATACTGCTGCTGATGAAGCCCTTCACGACGACGATCCAGTCATCATAATGGTCACTGCAGCCCCAGCGGGCATGCAGCAAAGAGACATTTTGACCCTATCCCGAGAAGCTGCTGAGCGTGATGATGATGTCGACGAGGAGTCAATGGAAACACAACAATCATTGGATTTGGAGTTAACTAGTACACCAACACCTACCGCTTCCATATTTCTTCATCGCAAGAAGGGACTTCCATCCACCTCGACCTCAATTAGTGGTGGTGAAAGTGCAAAACGTACTGAAGTTCGGCAATCCACATCCTCCACTTCATCTGGCATTAGCAGCAGGACCACCACCACCAGTATCGCCGCCTCCTCCGGCCCCCAAAGACATTTCAAGTCTCCAGTTTGGGACTTCTTTAGTGTTTGCCCAAGAATGGAAAACGTAGCCATTTGTAGCATGTGTAAGCTTCGAGTTAGTCGTGGTAAGTTTGGTACCAACTATGGTACCGGAGGCCAGAGAGGTCATCTTAGGAGAGCGCACCCTGTCCAATGGTTTGCACACCTAGAGGCGGTCAAGGAAGCCCGAATTGCACGTAATGAAAATGTTGATTTTTCATCTGATGATGACGAGGAGGAAGAAGACGATTCAAACACTTCACTTACACCCAGTACCCCTGTCAGCAGCACACCCCATGTGAGCCACACTAAGAGTGTGGGAGAGAGTTAGACATCAATGCGGAAAAGTTCATCAGCGAGCGTAACTGGGTCGAAGATATCATCATCATCCCGTAAATCCTTGGTCCACGGCAACATTAAAAAGATGTTTTTTACAGAAGCGCAATATGAACGCAACCACCCACTGACGCGTCTGTATAACACTAAGCTGGCTAAAATGCTAGCTCTGGACCTTCTCCCTTTTTCTTTTGTAGAAGGGGTTGGTTTTCTAGAATTAGTGGCAGCGCTCTGCCCTAAATGGAAGGTTCCTAGCCGGTTCTATTTTGCCCGAGTTGCGGTTCCAGCACTACATGAAGATGTTCTTAAGGTGATTGGGGCAGCTTTGCAGAAGAGTGCTGTTCACACTATACATCTGACAACAGACATGTGGACCAGTGGCGCAGGCGCTGATTACATGTGCATCACTGCACACTGGGTCTCTTTTTCAGGGGCTAAAGCAAAGCTAAACGCAGGTGTTGACGGCGACATTGTTTTTAAAGCTGCTCGGAAACATGCAACACTAGCCATGTTTGGTTTGGAGAAACGTCACACAGCAGAAAACATTTTGGATGTCTTTAACACAAAGGTCCTTAAGTGGCTGTCCCCCAAAAAACGCCAGGTTGGTTATGTTTCCACGGACAATGGCGCCAATATAGTTAAGGCCATGAGGCTGGGTGACTATTTCAGAGTGCCGTGTTTGGCGCACTGTATAAACCTGGTTGTCCAAAAATTCTTGGGTAATAAAGGCAGTGCAGCGTACAGAGTATTGGACACCTGCCGAAAAATGTGCAACCATTTCAGCCATTCTTTTAAGGCCCGGAAGCAGCTGAGGAGCCTTCTATATCAACGTCAAATGCCAGTGAAAGCACTCATCCAGGAGGTGGTAACACGTTGGAACTCAACCTTCTACATGCTTGAGCGTCTGTATGAGCAGTATACGGTACTCGATCAATATTTCTTAACAGAGGGTACATCTCAGGAGCCCCTGAGGATGGGTGCGGCGCAATAGAACATAGTTCAAAGCCTGACACGCATGCTTCGTCCTTTTGAGTTCTTCACGCGTGCAGTCAGCAAGGAGGACTGTAATTTGGGAAAAGCTATCCCATTGTTGTACATGCTGGAGCACCAACTGAAGGAGGTGTGTTCTGTGTTTGAAAAAGATGTAAAAAACCAAGACTCTTTTGTTCTGGCTGAGAAATTATTAGAGCTCCTACAAGATGATGAACGTCTTAAAATGATCAACTCAGAAGAGCATTACATTTGTGCTACTATTCTGGATCCACGCTACAAAAAGGCGCTGGCAGGCCAAGCATTCTTTCCTTTTGATGATGAACATGTTCCAAAGTACAAACGTTGGCTAGCCTTGTCAGCCAATAGGTTTGAAAGAGAACAACAGAAAATTGAAGGAAATGGCAGTACATCAGCAGGCCATCCCCAGTCAAAACAATCCACTTCTGCACCTGTGGCTGTGGCACAAGTGACCTCTCAGCCGTTAAAGACACCGGCAACCGGATCATCTGCACCAGACACAACAGAAACATTGGAGGCTGAAGAGGATTGGCTAGCTCAGCTTGGGTTTGGTTCTCAAAAGGTCAGAGGCACAGCAACAGCTAAGAAAAGTGGAGGAACCTTGGATGAGGACCTTGAGTTGATGGTGAAGGAAAATCTGAATGACTCAACAGAGGTCTATGTTAATGCTGACCCATTGGCGTATTGGCATGGGAAAAAAGAATTGTGGCCACAGCTCACCAACCTGGCTTTAAACTACTTGTCTTGCCCACTCGCAAGCGTGTCTTCTGAACGTGTTTTCAGTGCTGCTGGTGGCATTGTAACTTCCAAACGGAGCCGCCTCTCGCCCAAAAATGTGGAGAGGTTAACAATGATCAAGATGAATCAGCACCTCATACCACCAGATTTCAGAGTACGAGAAAGCGCGCCGGATGAAGACGAGGTGGCCAGCAACATAGATGAGGGAATTTCTACTCTGTCAGGTGACACTGAGCTCACCCTGCCTGAATTCTCAGAGTATGATGACGAAGCCTTATTCTTATTCCTGGACCGTGATACCGAGCCCTGAAAATGAGACAACGAATCAATAACTTTCTTTTTCGTCCTTATTCACTTTTATTCCTGTGTGTCTGTCTTTCTTTGTTGTGCACAGTTAATATATTTCAAACTTTAATCAGATAATCACAAAAACAAGCCCATCAGCAGAACTGTCTTCACTGGTTTGCTAATTGATTTGAAGGTGCCGCAGTCTGCATTCCTCAGGTTCACAAGTTCGGAAGAACATGCTCCTCTATCCTCCTCTAGACTCCTATTTCCATCAAAGCAGAGGGCTGGTTTACGCCCAATGAAGAAAGACTCAGCACTTGTGGGGGTGTTGTTCTACCTCTTTGCAGGTGAGTTGATGGCTCTGGGACCATTGTTGGGAAGCTCTAATACCAGATAAAAGTGGTTTGTGTCAAATCCGAGGCGCAAATTTTTTAGTGTTTTTGCTGACTTGCTTGCCTTTGAGGTGCTCTTAGGGGGGGTTCCGTCTGTTTGTGGGTGAGTTTCGGGGTCTGCCAGCACTGCTGGGACACTCTAATCTTGATTGCATTTGCTTTTCAGGAAATCCGTGGTGGCAACCCTGACTTATGGCCTAGCTACGCAGCGCGTTTGGACCGAAGGCCGAGAAATATTGTAAGTAGGAGATGTTGCTTTTGGCCTGTTTGGGGGTGTTATGCTTTTTGGCGGGTGGGTTGGCGGGTCTTGGGGCATTCCTGGGAAGGTCTAATACCGGGTAGAAGTGGTTGGGACAAAATCCACGCCGATTTTGTTTTTGCTATTTCTGACATTTTGCTCAATGTAGCGTTTCGGGGGCCTGTTTGGGGGGCTTCCTGGTGTTTGTGGGTGAGTTTCGGGGTCTGGGAGCACTGCTGGGACACTCTAATCTTGATTGCATTTGCTTTTCACGAAATCCGTGGTGGCAAACCAGACCTATGGCCTAGCTACGCAGCGCGTTTGGACCGAAGGCCGAGAAATATTGTAAGTAGGAGATGTTGCTTTTGGCCTGTTTGGGGGTGTTATGCTTTTTGGCGGGTGGGTTGGCGGGTCTTGGGGCATTCCTGGGAGGGTCTAATACCGGGTAGAAGTGGTTGGGACAAAATCCACGCCGATTTTTTGTTGTTGCTATTTCTGACATTTTGCTCAATGTAGCGTTTTCGGGGGCCTGTTTGGGGGGCTTCCTGGTGTTTGTGGGTGAGTTTCGGGGTCTGGGAGCACTGCTGGGACACTCTAATCTTGATTGCATTTGCTTTTCAGGAGATCCGTGGTGGCAAACCGGACCTATGGCCTAGCTACGCAGTGCGTTTGGACCGAAGGCCGAGAAATATTGCAAGTATGAGATTTTGCTTTTGGCCTGTTTGGGGGTGTTATGCTTTTTGGCGGGTGGGTTGGCGGGTCTTGGGGCATTCCTGGGAAGGTCTAATACCGGGTAGAAGTGGTTGGGACAAAATCCACGCCGATTTTTTTTGTGCTATTTCTGACATTTTGCTCAATGTAGCGTTTTCGGGGGCCTGTTTGGGGGGCTTCCTGGTGTTTGTGGGTGAGTTTCGGGGTCTGGGCGCACTGCTGGCTATATATACTTTACTTTGCAAGAGGTTTGAAGCAAATCCATGGTGACAGAGGGGAGTTAGGGCCTAGCTGCAGAGCGCGCGCGGAGTGATTTGGGAAATTTGGAAAAAAATGACTGTCCCCATTTTTGTACTTTTGCTCTTTGGCTGTTTGGGGGTCTTCTACTCGTTTTCTCCTGGGTTGACGGCTCTGGGGCCATTGCTGGGAAGCTCTAATACCGGATAAAAGTGGCTTGGACAAAATCCACGCCTATTTTCTTTTTGCTATTTGTGACATTTTGCTCAATGTAGCGTTTTCGGGGGCCTGTTTGGGGGGCTTCCTGGTGTTTGTGGGTGAGTTTCGGGGTCTGGGAGCACTGCTGGGACACTCTAATCTTGATTGCATTTGCTTTTCAGGAAATCCGTGGTGGCAAACCGGACCTATGGCCTAGCTACGCAGCGCGTTTGGACCGAAGGCCGAGAAATATTGCAAGTATGAGATTTTGCTTTTGGCCTGTTTGGGGGTGTTATGCTTTTTGGCGGGTGGGTTGGCGGGTCTTGGGGCATTCCTGGGAAGGTCTAATACCGGGTAGAAGTGGTTGGGACAAAATCCTCGCGGAAAAGCCTTTTGGCACTTTTTGTAACTTAGGGTTCGTTAGGGTTAGCCCTAGCAGCAGGATTGCATGTGTTTTGGGGTGTTCTAGATTTTTGCAACTGAGTTCTGGGGTCTTAGAGTACTTGTGAGAATGTGTAATTTTGGTTGCAAGTCATTTGAAGAAAATCCATATTGGGAAAGGGGGGATTTGGCATAGTTAAAGAAAGCCTTTGCCACTATTCTTAACTTAGGGTTCGTTAGGGTTAGCAGTATTTCTATTGCATGTGTTTGGGTGGGGGGGGTTTTGAGTCTTGGAGCGATGCTGGCTATGGATACTTTTGCTTGGTTGCTTGCAAGTGGTTTGAATGCAATCCACGGTGGGTAAGGGGGTACTTGGGCCTACTTTTACTTTCAAAGTACGTTTTGTCACCAGTTTTCTGCTAGGCCTCGTTTTTTGAGATTTGATTGGGGGTCTTCTACATTTTTGCGACTGGCTTTAGTAAGGGTCTGGCTGGGAGCACTGCTGGGAAGATCTAATTTTGTTCTAAAACACAGTTTACAGTACACCTAGCTTGAGGGGAAAGATCCGCTACATTAATTTGCCCATACTTATTTATCCTTCAAAAGGTGACTCAGACAGAGTACACACTTTCAAAAATATTGTACTGTCTACTAGGAAAATCAAAGTGTGACTTTTTGCACTCCACAGCCTACATACTTTATATTTATTTATCAGTGGTGTTGTAATATTATATCACTTCCTGTTTTTCGTTGAATAATTACAGGCCAGGTTTCAGTCTGTGCAATGGGGAAAAAAGGATGGAGTCAGGCTTCACATTAGCGAGCCACAATTCAGCATCAGGCAGGCAGTGGACAGGGTGTCTTCTGGTCACCAACATTGATGGACGAAGCGTCAGCTGCAATGGAGGAGTACTGTTACAGGGAAGATGCCTACAAGGGATTTGTTAGAAGTACACATTTACTGCAGTGAAACACAGCCTCTATTATTGAGACTTGAGAGTCGAATGAATCAGATACTGCTCTTGTTGAATTATTAACTGTATCAAGACTCCATAAAAACTACCACACTAGCCCCATAGAGATTGAACAGTTTAGTTGATTAATATAGTATTATTCACCAAATGAATCAGGGGAAAACAGTGAAAAGCAACACGGACAAATATGTTTTTCATGGAAAAGTTATTATTTATATTTTGCATTCAAATGTAAGGGTACATAATCAAAAATAATTGCATATAAATCTTAGGTACGTGGAAAAAACAAAACAATCCATTGGTACATAAGAAACAATCCAGTCTTTGAACAAATATATATGAAATTGACTTCTTTTAAAATAAAATAGAAAGTCAAGGAATAGAATGAAGACTTGGACTGGTGTGTCGACGTTTCGGTCTCACTGGTAGTATCCAAAGACCATCATCAGGACAAAAAGTTTAATGCAATGTGGATGTCCCTTATAGTGAACATACGAAAAACCTATGAATGATGATGGCTGCAACTCAGCCTGATGCAAAGTATTCAATGTCAGAGGGTCATAGCCTTAAGAGAACGCCAAATCTCGCCTGTAGTTTAATTCAAACAGGTAGTGTTCCTGTACTTAGTCTCAGGATTCAATTGTTCAATGAAGTGAAATGCCGGCGTAGCCTCCGCATGAAATCGTCAGCGTCAGTTCGCTCTGACGCTGACGATTTCCTGCGGAGGCTACGCCGGCATTGCACTTCATTGAACAATTGAATCCTGAGACTAAGTACAGGAACACTACCTGTTTGAATTAAACTACAGGCGAGATTTGGCGTTCGCTTAAGGCTATGACCCTCTGACATTGAATACTTTGCATCAGGCTGAGTTGCAGCCATCATCATTCATAGGTTTTTCGTATGTTCACTATAAGGGACATCCACATTGCATTAAACTTTTTGTCCTGATGATGGTGTTTGGATACTACCAGTGAGACCGAAACGTCGACACACCAGTCCAAGTCTTCATTCTATTCCTTGACTTTCTATTTTATTTTAAAAGAAGTCAATTTTATATATATTTGTTCAAAGACTGGATTGTTTCTTATGTACCAATGGATTGTTTTGTTTTTTCCACGTACCTAAGATTTATATGCAATTATTTTTGATTATGTACCCTTACATTTGAATGCAAAATATAAATAATACATTTTCCATGAAAAACATATTTGTCCTTGTTGCTTTTCACTGTTTTCCCCTGATTCATTTGGTGAATAATACTATATTAATCAACTCAACTGTTCAATCTCTATGGGGCTAGTGTGGTAGTTTTTATGGAGTCTTGATACAGTTAATAATTCAATAAGAGCAGTATCTGATTAATTCGACTCTCAAGTCTCAATAATAGTGGCTGTGTTTCACTGCAGTAAATTTGTACTTCTTACAAATCCCTTGTAGGCATCTTCCTTGTAACAGTACGACTGCCCAAGCCCACAAGGGTTTATTGGGTTACCCACCCCCTATAAGCAATGGAGGAGTGCCGCTAATGAGAGAAATTTTTTTCTGCAGGCAACTTACTTACCAAATTCAACAGGACAACTACAACAACATACAGATACAGTATCCTTTGTCTTTTTCTCTGACTGTGACTGCATTTCTTGGTTCTCTCTCTGCTTCTAAATTGATCCCTTAACACATCACTTAGTCCACTCCACTATCACATCTGCACCACACATAGTCATTTGTAAGTGCTCCTACGTAATTCGCAAGTCGCAGCATGCCCCAGCCCGTAGAGGACTGGGATGGCCCCAATGATGAAGCATGTCACCAAGGGGCAACCCTGGTGAGTGAGGGGACACCTAGAAAAAGAGCAATTTCTCCTTTTCTATCTACTATACCTTCCAGACCAACCTCATTGAGTGTTGTGAATGGATTTATAGTGACCAGCAAGGCTCTCAGGTATCTGGCAACAGAGACCTTATGTTGAATATAGTTATCAATAATTCCACACACGCCCTGTACTGTCGCATTCTTTCTTCCACAGTTGTCGAAAGTACTACTTACTTTTCACTGACATGCATGCAGTAGTGTATGCACTTTCAAAGATTGATGGATAGGTTTGTACCCAAAGATTTGTTTATGTTCAATTGTTTGTCCATGCTGTGCTTTTTTTACAGGGTGTCTTCTGGTGACCAACATCGATGGACGAAGCGTCGGCTGCAATGGAGGAGTGCCGCTAATAAGAGGATTTTTTTTCTGCATGCAACTTACTTACCAAATTCAACAGGACAACTACAACAACATACAGATACAGTATCCTTTGTCTTTTTCTCTGACTGTGACTGCATTTCTTGGATCTCTCTCTGCTTCTAAATACATCCCTTAACACATCACTTAGTCTACTCCACTATCACATCTGCACCACACATAGTCATTTGTAAGTGCTCCTACGTAATTCGCAAGTCGCAGCACGCCCCAGCCCGTAGAGGACTGGGATGGCCCCAATGATGAAGCATGTCACCAAGGGGCAACCCTGGTGAGTGAGGGGACACCTAGAAAACGAGCAATTTCTCCTTTTCTATCTACTATACCTTCCAGACCAACCCCATTGAGTGTTGTGAATGGATTTATAGTGACCAGCAAGGCTCTCAGGTATCTGGCAACAAAGACCTTATGTTGAATATAGTTATCAATAATTCCACACACGCCCTGTACTGTCACATTCTTTCTTCCACAGTTGTCGAAAGTACTACTTACTTTTCACTGACATGCATGCAGTAGTGCATGCACTTTCAAAGGCATGCAACTGCCACTGTGTCACACCACTAGTACCACCGCTATGAGGAAATTTTATCCGCACAGGATTGCCAACCTTATTCTCTGTTTCCCGTGGAGCCAGCCCTGGGCCTAGCCCTACTTGCAAACAGAAATTACAGGTAAGATAGGCGTTTGGTTGGAGGTAGTATAATGGAGTATTAGGAGAGACGAGAGATTGGATTGACGGTAGTACTACTAAAGTCCTAGGACTATTCAGGAAAACAAACTTACTTTTAAACCCCCACCCACCAGACTCAAAAGTTTCAAAAAGTATATTTTTATAGCCCTAGCAAAATAATCTCCCGCAAGACCCTCCCTAACCCCAACGATTGTCCTTCAAAAGTCCCCAAAAAACCCAACTCCCAATTCCCACCACCCAAAAGTCTCTAATAAAGGGGCAAGGGACACTATGGCAGGGTGCTGTTGGATTTAGCAGCCAAGGCATCATGCTCCTTGCGGAGGGTGGCAAGTTTGAAGCGTAGGCCCTCCACCGAGTTCTTATAGTTATGGACCTCCTGCTCCAGGTAAGACAGTCTGAGGGATAAGCGGCGCCGGTGTGCCTTGCAAATCCTGTGAGGGGCAGTTGTTTTTTTTGCTGCTCGGCGGTGGCATTGGGCTTTGGTAGCCCAGCTCCGTACCGCTGGAGCACTGCGCTGGCTGGCAGCCCGCACGGAGGAGGATGCAGCTGTCCCAGTGGACATTGTTGTTGTACCAGACTGCGTCTCCTCCTCCTCCAGGGCCACCAGCCGGCGATATTCAGCGACAGTGGCATCCAGCCTCCGTTGCCGGGCCATTCGAGCCAGCTCCTTCCTCCTTGATGGTGTCTTGGATTTGGAAGGAGCAACTACATGAAGAAAGAAAGACATAGTCTGTAACCAATGCTCCTTAAGATTAACACAAAATGATTGAGCAGAAAGTTGTCACAGTACAAGTAGCAAATTGAAAGCACAGTACATTACTATTGAGGACAGTATCTATGTAACCTCCGACTTCTTCATCCTTGCTCTAACATTAGAGGGAGTTTAAGGAACAAATTCTACGAACATTATGGACTTCCATTACAGTCGACTATGACAGTACACCACTCTTATTCTTCTTCTTCTCTCTTGTTTAGGAAAATTGGTACGTTATCTTATGCAAGCCGGCATAATGCCAGCGCAGTGAACTTGCACCCGAGAAAAACAGACGCACACCATGGTGAGTGAGACAGACTTGCGTTACTGTACCGGTCCAGTACATGCAGGTGGTGAAGCTCTTACTTTTCTATTACGGGTGGCACTGAGAATACTCTGTTAAAAGGGCTAGTGCTTAATTAATTTAGCTTTCACCCTACAGTGCAAATGAGTATTAGAAAAGGAAAATGAAGAAGCTAAATTATCTGATTATCTATCACTTCACATGGGATGTATTTGATGACATATGGGATGACTTTAGGTGCTTTGCTTATTATTGAGTGAACAGTGATACCCCCACACATGAATGACGTACTACTACTAAACTAAAGTTATTAAGAGAGGTAGGGAGTGTCCACCGTAATAACCGGATATATGCTGTGCTTGCAGTTGCAATACAAACTACTGCTACTATTCATGGTAGTATTTGGACAACGTTACAACTTCTTTTCCTTGCCTTTCCTACACTGGAACGGACGTGCGGGTGCGGTGTTACATGCTCTTCAAAGTAACACTTAGTTCATCCGGTGACCGTCTACTCTCTCTAGATACACATATGCTATCTAAGAGTCAGATAGTACCATGAATGATCCAGGCATCCTTCCATTCAAAGTATATGCACACATACAGTTTCTGTCTCACCCACCCAGGCTGTTCTCCTTCCACCCATCCTTGCTTCATCATTCACCCAGCCATGCACCATACCATATTCTTTCCTTCCCAGCCACCTCGGAGACCAAGCAAACACATATCATTCTTCTTTGCCAGTCATCATTTCATTTCTAGTCCTTCCACACTTACTTACACCCTTCTTTCGCTTTTCGTTCATTCCATCCATCAAGTTCACCTCAGATCTGATTGGGATTCTTCTCGCCAAAAACTTCACAGCTAAGTCGAAGTACATTTAGAGGAGGCTACTACCTGGTTTATTTATAATACACCCGTGCAGAAAGCACACTCTGCAGTCTTCAATCTCAATGACTAAGGAATGTATAGCTTACCTCTGCCCGCCACCACCGTGTGAACCCTCACAGGCATGTCCTTGTCCGGCACTTGCACCGCCTCCTCCCCAGAGTTGTCCTCCTCATCCAATGCCACCACCACCTCCGCGCTGGCCCCGTCTCCAGATGTTCCACCTACAAAGTACATTTAATAATGTTAGAATACACCACTCACTACTATATAATATTTGGTCTAGGAGGAAGAAAGAAATGTGAAAACAACAGTATACAATTTAATAATTTATGACTGTGTACTCTAAAGTAAAAATGTCCCTTTTTCCAGGGAAGGCTGTTGTCTTGCTGCACTTTTTGGCACAACTGATGAATGTTTGCGTTTTACTTTTTAACATGCAACACTTTTTCTCCTAACAGACAGAAGCTTGACTTCTAAGAACACGAGCAGGATCAAGTTCAAAGCAGGTGAGAGCTCGGCTCGACCACAAGAAATGTGTCCAATTAATCGTCAGCACTAAGCACTTTTCCATTTTCAGTTACACGTTCACTTTTATGACAAACTTCATTTTAATAAATGTGTTTACTTTTAATAAAGCTTTTAAACTTAAATAGACTCTGTGGTTTTTGGTCCTCCAGACTAGAGTGGATGAGCTAAAGGTTTTGGAATTTTTGCAAGCATGAGTCCGTGCCTCTGCCATCGGTGACTTTGGGAGCTAAATGACTCTGCCACACTATCTAGTCAGTAAGGAGATTAGGGGTTCAACTACAAAGTCTGTTATCACTGAGGTATGTGGAAAGTCTAACAGCACCCATTATAATTGATAAGCTAAGCAATGCATTATTTAGTGTCCATAGTTCTGTTTGTGCAGATTTGTCCCTGCAACAGTAGTAGAATGGATTGTCCTCCTATCCAAACCAAAAGTAAAGTAGTATCTTATTCTTTCTTGGTGGTCATTCACCTTTTTATTGTTGGCAATGGTCAAAGCATAAACATTTAGAATACTTGAAAAGACATTATGGATAATCCCAGAGGACTGCACTCAGTGCATAGAGCTATTGCTGACTAGAATGGGAGTCCAATGGAAATGCCAAATGTGCAATCTTAGTTAGCTACACAGACAGACTAATAAGAATAATCTAGTAATACCACACAGAGTCATAGTCGAGGCAAGATAAGAATTTAGATCCTGTCTACAAGAAGATCAAAGACGGTTTAGAAAAAATCGAATGAGGAACGCTAGGAAAAAATAAGTACTCTATAATAAAATTAAAACTTACTGGGGCCAGCAAAGGAGCCCTCGCCTGCCCGGTCCTGGCCTGCATCGTCAACAGCACCCTCCTCCTCCTCCTCCTGTGTCCTCTTGCCCCTGGGGGAAGCAGATGTACAACATGAAAGAAAGAAAAACAGAAAACATGGATGATATTTCTCAACCAAATCAAACATTTCAAAAGAACTAACAAAATATTTTCGCGAAATAGCAAATAGGGAACGACTCCACAGGATATATTATTGACCAATCTCATGTGGTCGACTACGTTATTACTTTAGTATTGCTTGATTTGCGGACCGTCGAATTGGAAACTACCCTATGTAACTCATTAAACAAAGTACTAAAAAGGTTTGCCTAGGATTGGCAGGCAGCAGTCCGCAGCACGCAAAGTGACAGCCAAAGTCCATCGTGATTGAAGATCAGCGACAACACTAAAGTTTCCTACTACATTAACCAGTCATTAAAATACTCAAACTATTAATCCACCACCACTATTTCTTCTTATCGCCATGTGTACAAAGGAAGGACTGGACTTGAGTCTGTAGGGGCTGATTTAGAAGCCCCTTGCGGCTCTTTTGCTCCATTGTTGCGTGACTTTTGTGACGCAGTGACAGCACAAAAGAGGCACAATGGTGCGGCGTATATTAACAACGTGACGCATATGGGAGATGCATCACGTTGTAAAGTCCTGCGCCAATAGGGGGCGTTCCAGCGCAAGGGAGGGCGTTCCTGCTCAGGAACGCATCCTAAAAGTGGCTGAGGTGAAGGACTGGGTTCTTTAAGACCCAGCGGTGCCAGGGCACAACACCTGAAACCTTCGTGGGTAACCTGCTCCGGCGTACAAGTCACAGAGACACGGGACACTTCCTTCGGCGTCAAAGATTCAAGGTTTATTTGCTGCAGGGAACACAGAGATCACGACAAGTACACAGCGTGCAACTTGGGGAGACTGCTTCAAATTGGTTCTGTGGATCGCTCCTTTTATACAGTTTTTACCCATAGGATTACATTGAGCAAAAAAGTTTACAACCCGGTTCCCACAATTATCCCCCAGAGGGGTCGCTTTGGTCACTTTGAAACACATCAGGTCCGGAACATAAGTGCGGAAACATTTGGCGGTTCCCAACTGTAAAAACCATCTTCCCACCATTAGCAAATTCCAATCAGCAGTAAAATAGATCGAAATAGGAACAAAGACAGGTGCAGAGGAAGACGGAGACAGTGGGGAGATCGGAAAGGGTGTAGAAGGGGAGGTATCGGGAAACACGAGATACAGGCATCAAAGGGACGTGCCTAATGAGATGCACGGCTGAGACAATAAGTCCGTGCGGCAAGATGAGCCTCGAGCGGCGCCATCTGCCTTACAGTAGCATCCCCCTCGTCATAAAGACACTTACAAAGAACATGTGTCTTCCGCAAATATCTTGGGAGTCCCAGGGTCGCGAAGCGGACAGCGTCCGTTCGCTGGCTACTTGAGGGCAAGAGACAAAATGGATGCCGTATCTAAGATGGAACCCGTGGGTACAGATGAAAAACCCACATAACAAACGAACGGTTTAAGTTAGCACAGCGAAACTGCGCACACTTACTAAACTCGTCATTTGCGGTTCATAGATACCAGACTCGATTATATTCGTGCGAGTCAAAAACACCACTTACAATTGTCACGGAACCTCAGACGCTCCTTTTGCCCTCATGTAGGCAAGCACTAGTCGGAATCATATTCGATATTCATCAGACCATCGAGATGTTGCTGTAGCATAGCTCTGTCCAACCGAGTCCCCTTGGTAACAGATGGTTGTCTCATACACGTTGTAGCACAGAGGCCACATAAGGCAGGACCACACTGCACACAAAGGCAACACGTGAACAGGAACACTACCACAACCCCAATGATCATCAGAATTTTCCAACCCCAAGTCGACATCAGGCCCCAAAACCATCCAAATAGCGTCCAATCCCCTACATCCACGTGTATGGATTCGGAGATCTTATGCAACCTCGAGATGGCTTGATAGACAGTAGGAGCATTATCTGGAATGAAAATGCAGCAGCTCGAATGGATCACCTTACATACCCCACCGCGATCTGCTAAAATGACATCTAAAACCATACGGTTTTGTAATGTCTTAAGTCTCTCCGCCTGAAGTTCTGTGGTGATATTACCAAGGGCACTGGCAGTAATATTAGCTGTCGATTCTACCACTCGAGTCAACTGTCTCAGGTTCCTACTGTTAACCATAGGTCCCCAAAACGGGAGGAAACCCTTGAAAAAGTCTCCTGCCTCTTGACCGGCAGTGTCTTCTTCGCTAATTACGCCTCGCACAACTCTAGTCTTATGATAATCGGCATCTACGGTGAACGTCGGAGGCAACAGATTTGCAATAAAACATGAGCCCATGAAGTCTGCGGGCAACCATGTGTATGCACGATCATAACAGATAAAATATGTACCCTTGGCAGCCAGAAACACAGGGGACGAGAACATCGGCAGAATGTAATTTTCAGTGCAAGCACTTGCTCCAAGTCGGGCTTGCGATCTTCGGCCACGACCCATAAGACAAAAATTACCAGTGTGGGGTACGACCCATATTGGAGGCGAGCTTTTAAGCTGCTTTTCACTAGTGAACACACTATATTCACCTCTACTTAGGACCTTATAGGCCTGTACCTCTTCTTCGGGAATAAGCGAAGGATCATAGATCTCACTATCTAAATCCTCTATGGCTATCGACAAAGGCTTCTGATACGAGGTAGGGCCAGAGTAGGGGGAACGTGGTTCTCGAATGGGGTGGAAACCCAGTGCGCTTCGAAACATTGTTTGAAATGCTCGAGCTGACCCTTGGGAACTATACGGTAACACCAGATATGGAATTCCCTTATCAGTAGTATGTGGCATCAACCCACACACCCAACAATTAGTAGTGTTAACCACTAACTGATGCTGATGGAGGAGCTGAATAAAGGAATTGTTGCGGAATTCTACACGTCTAGCCTGCTCGTGTTCCGGTAACATATGAAAGGAATGGGGAGAAGCAGTGGAGGTAAGATTAGGGTAAGAAGTAGGAGTAGGTGTAGCAGGTAAGAAATAAGACATCGTGTAATACACCCCACCCGCCAATAACGCAGAAGCAGTCAAAAACAATACAAACAATTGGAATATGAAACATTTGGTACGACTGAGTTGCTGCAGCTTAAGTCTGTGCGCCTTAGCTCCCTCCAAATCATTCAGCTTCGAGAATGCCATTCCCTATGACCGTCCGCAACGTTTCTTGACGCACTTCGTTCTGTGTAGCAATAGTCAATCCCTAGGAGTTCCTAGGAACCGACGGCCTTTAACCTAGCGTCAAGACCTACTATCCAGAAGGAAGTACGCGCGCGGCCCTACGGCCTTCAATACACAATATGTATATACAAGCACAAAGTCTCTCGGCTGTGGAAGTAAAAAGATACAAGGGAGGAAGCTCAATATATATATATACACAAATCACAGTGATACGAATGTTCAAAACTGATCACGGGAAAACGGGGATAATGCAATTGTCAATTTCAGCAAAGCAAAGAAAATTTTATTTGTCCTTAGTGCGAGATCGCAAAGAATATCGGTGTTTCCCGGGACGTGTCTGCTCGTCGAACAAAGGATCCGTTGAAGAGACAGCGTCCTGCTGATCAGTTGATGGTCTTGAGTCTTTTGCTGACAATTGTTCAACAGTGGCTTTCTGCTGCGCTGAGGATTCTCCAACAGGCTGTGCGTCGCTGAAAGGCACAAACGCCGGCAATGTTTCTGTTTCTGTTGACGCAATGCCTTTCCTTACCCACGGGTCTGCCGGCAAAGGGATAGGGACTCGCTTAGTGTGGGTGGCATGCACCCAGTTTTTACGCCCCTCAAGACGAACGGCAGTCCTCGTGGCCAGGAGCACCTGGTAAGGTCCGGTGAACCTCGGGTCCAGATTATTCTTGCGTGAAAAGTTTCGTGTTACCACCCAGTCTCCGGGCTGGAGCTGGTGGCCTGGACCCTCCGTCTGCGTAGGCAATGCGTCGTAAACCTGTTGGTGAATTAACCTCAGTTTAGCAGTCAAGTCATGTAAATAGTCAATCAACATTGGATACTCAAGATCAGAAAACATTCCTGGCCTAGGAACCCCCCACACATTCGCAGGACGGCCGAACACTATTTCATAGGGACTAAGCCCTACTCGGGAGTGTACAGTCGCCCTAGTTGACAGTAATGCTAGAGGTAAAGCGTCAGGCCACGAAAGACCAGTCGTAGCCTGAATCTTTGCCAGCTTTAGTTTAAGGGTGCCATTGTACCCTTCAACTAATCCAGCTGACTGGGGATGATTGGCGCTGTGGAATTTTTGATTTATTCCAAGGCCCTTACACACACTCTTCATCACACTACCAACAAACTCACTTCCGTTATCTGACCACACGACTCTAGGCATTCCATACCGAGGAAAATATTCCTTCAGTAGGATTTTCGCAGTGGACAAAGCAGTATTGTCTTTGAGGGGATAGGCCTCGATCCATCGGGAGAATGCGCAAACCACAACTAAAACGTATTTCAGGTTATTGCATCGCTCCATATGGATGAAGTCCAATTGAATCACCTCAAAGGGATACGAAGGAGGAGCAAAACTGCCAGGGGGAGTTGGGGTTCCTTTGCCAGGATTGTACATTATACACACCATACAATTCTTCACCAGACGTTCAGCACATTTCGTAATGCCATCATTCTTCCACACAGCAGCCAGCAACTTACAAATACCTTTCGCGCTAATATGTGCTAACCCATGTGCCATTGTCACAACGGCCAGCACATACGCATCAGGCAACATCCATCTTTTCTGATCCGACAAATCAATCCAACAACCATTCGCATCCAACTTTCCCGTACTTTCTTTCCACTTCGTCTTTTCAGTCTCGGTGGCCTCATTCTGAATTGCTTTCACACTCTCGATAGTATCTTCACACATACTCGATTCTATAGGCCACCTAACCGAACTCGTCACATACATTCGAGTGCTAAGGTTCCGGGCAGTCTCCTTAGCAGTCTCATCCGCAAACGCATTACCACGACCAACATCATCCGTCACTTTACGATGCGCACTACACTTAACAATCGCAACTTGCGTAGGCAAAGTCAATGCATCCAAAAGATCGTTCACAAGCTGGCCATGCTGTATCTTCGTACCGTGCGACGTCAAAAAACCTCTCTCTCGCCACAATCGTCCAAAACTATGCGCTACACCAAAAGCGTATTGACTATCGGTGTACACATTCACACGTTTCCCTTTTGCTAACACACATGCTCTAGTAAGAGCAATCAATTCCGCAGCTTGGGCAGAATTCTGATTCAATCTTGCGGTTTCAACAACAGTATTCAATGTTACAACAGCATAAGCGGTAGTCACATCGCCATTCGGCAACTTAAAACATGACCCATCCACATACAGAGTGCCATCCGGATCTTCCAATGGGGTGTTTTTAAGGTCCACTCGACCTTTCGTTTCCTCTTCAGTCCTCAAGTAGCAGTCATGTTCTGCTACTTCATCTGACTCTGTGCTAATTGGTAACAAAGTTGCCGGGTTTAGGACATTACAACGTTTTATCTGAATGTGGCTTGCCAAGAGCGTCAATTCGTACCCAGACAACCTCGCACTCGTCAAGTGCTGAGTTTTCGTTCGATTCAAAAGAGTATCGACTGCATGCGGAACCATCACCGTAAGCATATTATCCATGACCAATCCTGCTGATTGTCGGATAGAGACCGCAGCTGCCGCTGTTGCTCTCAAACAACTCGGCAATGCTCTAGCTACTGGGTCTAAGGTCGAGGAAAAATATGCACATGGACGCTGTTTACCACCAAAGGGTTGCGTTAAAACACTCAAAGCACAACCTTCCCTCTCGTGAACATATAACGTGAACGGCTTACCGTAGTCAGGAGTACCTAACACAGGAGCCGAACACAATGAATCACGTAGTTCAGAAAAACTTTTCTGACATTCTTCCGTCCATGGTAAAGGAGTTGAAACATCCTTGCACGTGAGAGCCACCAATGGTTTCGCTAGCAATGAAAAATTAGGAATCCATTGCCTGCAGTACGACGTGATACCTAAAAAGGCACGCATATCTCTTTGGGTTTTTGGCACAGCCATTCGCGCAATCGCTGCAATTCTCTCTGGGGTCAATCTCCTTCCCTCCTTTGACAATAAGTGACCTAGATAGGTTACTTCTTGACAACAATATTGGAGTTTAGAAGGTGACACCTTGTGATTTAACTCACAGAGATGTTGCAGCAACGACACAGTAGCAATTTTGCAAATGTCCTGAGTATCAGCGGCCACGAATAAGTCGTCGACGTATTGGATTAAAGCCGCACCAACCGGCAACCGAAACGCATCCAGTTGACCCTTCAAGGCTTGACTGTAAATAGATGGACTTTCACAGTAGCCCTGAGGAGCGCGTTTGAACCGGAAACTACGTCCACCGAGAGAGAAACCGAAAAGGTCCCTGCTCTCTTCGGCAATCGGGATGCTGAAAAACGCATTTTTCAAATCAATCACCGAAAACCATGATGCAGTAGCTGGAATCAGAGTCAGTAGCGCCGTGATGTCAGGCACAACGGGGAATTGAGGAACCACAATTTTATTGACCTCCCGTAAATCGATAACAAAACGATAAACAGGCGGTTTTGTAGGATCTGTACGTTTAAGAATGGGCAGTACAGGGCTATTGCACACGTTTCCCCGAGTTTCTTCAATAACATCTTTCTCGATCAGATCATAAATGATCGCCAACAGTGCTCGTTCACCATCAAGGGAGATACGATACTGGGGAATACGTGGCAATCGCACATTAGCTTTCAACTGAACAACATAAGGGGAGATATCAAGCAGGCCCACGTCATTTGGACCTGTTGCCCACAAAGACGCAGGAAGAGAACTCAATTCCGGTGGAAGCTTATCGAGAGACAAATACATAGGAGAGACAACCCTCTCTCCTAACGTAAGCTTTACACCCGCAGGAGAACAATACAAAGTTGCGTACAAACGTTTAAGCAAATCCAGGCCCAAAAGATTTTCACCACAACCAGTAGTCAAAATCAACGGAGCTTGGAGCTCACGTGGCCCAATTTGAAGGGGCAAAGGGCGCGAAACTGGATTGCTAACAGGGGCGCCAGAGAATCCAACGGAAACATTTGTTAAGCCAGACAAAGGTGCGCCAGGGAGTTTCGAATACATGATAGAACTTTTCGCTGCACCAGTGTCCAACAGAAAAGGCTCAACGACGCCCGATGTAGCAACTGCGACGTAAGGCCCTCTCTGATCAACCGGAACTGATACCACTCCCTCTCCTTGTCTTTGGCTGTCCTAGTAATTACTGTCGTCAGTACCCTGATCGACGTAATAATCATCTACATTGTACTGCGCAGATCGTCCTTGCGATGATCCACGTTGATCGAAACAGTTATTAGAATTAGATGAGTTGTCTGAGCGATCGTTTTGAGCACCACGACCTCTACCACGCGATGCCTGCTGTGAACCACCACGACCTCCTTTAGACGAGTTACCACTATTACGTTCATTTAGAACGGGGCAATTGAATTTAATGTGTCCTTCCTGTCTACAATAAGCACATTGATTGTACCCTAACGATGATCTTTGGGAGGAGGAATCATTACGTCGCTGCGATCGATTCGATTGCGACTGCGATCTATTCTGTGGGGGCGCATTCTGATTAGAACGCGGCGGATACGCTTGTTGCAACAATACTTTAGTTTTCAGTTCTTTCGTCTTTTTGTCAGCACGGTCATTCTCCTCTTTCTCCCTATTCTCATAATATTGTGCCGTAGCCAATATCTGAGCTGAGGTAGAAACGGCCCATGCACTCTCCGAATTCTTTAATTTATTGCTCAAATCGGGCAACAAGTTCGACACAAATTTATCCACAAACAACCTCTGTCCACCCTCAGTACCCATATCCTGTCCACTGTGGTCAATGAAAGCTTCCTCAAACCTCGTAAAGAAGTCGGAAACACTCTTGTCTTTCTTTTGTTTGCAAGCTGACAATTTATCCCAATTTACCCTCATAGCTGGCATAAGAGTCTTCATCAATGTAATTATTCGCTGGGGAAGAGCAGCAATCAACTGCTCAGGCTTTGCACCACCAACTTGCAACCCATCTGCCGCTAAAATGGCCGCCCAATCACCACCTAATTCATTTGCGTGATCTTCCTGACGAATCTTAGCCCATACCGGTTGCGGTACGACATTGCCAAACAACATGTCGATATCGGCAAGATTCATTACCGTAGCATCCACGAGCTGCGATAATTCTTTATAATACCCTGCAGGATTTTTGCGAGGGTCAGGCAAAGATTGCTTCACCTGTAACACTTCCGATCTTTTCCATGGGAGGTGTATCCATACTCTCTGAAAATACGGCGGGACCGGAGGGGCAGCTGCGGGGTTACCAGGCATCCAAACCGGTGGAACTTCACGCATAGGATATTGACCAGACTCGTCTGGTTGTTTTTCAATATCCTCAACGAATAATGAATGAGGGATGGGAGCGGGGCGAAGAGATAGCAATCGTTCAACAGCACGTCGAACGTTGGTATCCACTATCAGCCCATTTGCGAACTGAAGCTGGAGATCAGACAGGGCGGCAAGCACCTCGTCAGGCGCATTGGCCGCTATCTGATCATAAAGGAACTTACACATTTCATTAAACACATATCTCTGGGTTGGTATATTGAATTGACAGAACGTTTCGAGAACAACACGGGGTGGACTTCTCTGCGGATTTACCATCCAACCCATCGCCATATTATATAGCGCAACACGTTCTCTGTTTCCAGGAAGCTGACTACGTCTCTGAGGACCATCGGAACCAGCAGACCCGTGAACAGGTCCGAGCGACTGAAAGAAGCTAACCGCAAGGGGAGAATTGCGACTACGAGTAGAGGGAGAAGAATAAGACACAGGGCTAACAAGAGAAGGAGTAGAAACAGTAGCAACAACAGGGGTTAACAAAACAGGAGCAGTAGCGGGAGCAGGAGTATGTGGAAGCGGAGGAGCAGTAGGAATAGAAACAGACAAAGGTGCAGGGACAGACGGAAGAGCGGGTGCAGGTTGAGGAACAGGCGGAGGAACAATAGGTGGAAGAACAGGTACGGCAGGGACCACAGGAGCTGCGGTACCCTGTACGTACGGAGGTGGCGACTTCATAAGATAGGACATTAAAGGATCCTCAACTGCCTCTTCCTTCTTATCCGACTCCGTAGGCAAAGCAGGATAACATTTATCTATGGTCATACGCTGTAGTCTTTCAAACACTTCCTTATCCTTATCCTCCTTATCACGCTGGAACTGCTCAGCTTTCTTCACTATGGTAGCAACATTATCTCGCTGACTACGTTTATTCTGTCTGATCTCTTTCTGTCGGGCTTCTTTGCGCCACAACCGAAAGGCATCAAACATGGCCGGCCTTGATTTACGTTCGAACAACTTCATTTCTAGATTATCTAAGATCGACGCCTCGAAGCTACCGTGAGGTGGCCAACGAAGGTCGCCGTCTTTCTTTGTATATTTAATCCAATAATCGTTAAAGGTAATCGGGCCTAGCCCATGTTTGCTATACAAGTCATAAGTAGGAGTCCCAACCGGAGGTATCGGACACGAGTCCTCCAGTCGGGGATCCGCACCACAAGGCCTAAAACAACTGAACAAAGTACTGCGACCAGGCATCTTGCACACTAGCCGAGTTTCACAAACTTCAAGGGTTACGGGAGTTACCAAGTCCCAGCAAAGAACAAAACCCTCGGTTTTTGGCGGCTGCAGTCGTCAAACAACACAACAAAGTACCAAGAACCACAAATGCAATGGAACCATGCAACCACTAAGTAACCACAACCAAGAACTCTGGGAGCGACCCACAAATACTCAACTCAAAGATCGATGGCGTCACCAGGAAGGCCCGTCAATCGTCTCGCTATACCAAGGTCTACGCCAGGCGCCAAAACAGGTCTACAGTCAGGGCAGCAGTCCGTCGCAGCCGTCAGGAGGCGGGAATCTTCGCGGGAAAAGTCTTCGGGCCACTTATTTCGACAACAGGATCGATGAAGCGGAGTGCACCTTCCCTCGGAGATTTCACACGAAGTTCCTCACGATCGTCGGGCTTGGACCGGTACCACTGATGCAGCCCCACGTTGGGCGCCAACTGAAGGACTGGGTTCTTTAAGACCCAGCGGTGCCAGGGCACAACACCTGAAACCTTCGTGGGTAACCTGCTCCGGCGTACAAGTCACAGAGACACGGGACACTTCCTTCGGCGTCAAAGATTCAAGGTTTATTTGCTGCAGGGAACACAGAGATCACGACAAGTACACAGCGTGCAACTTGGGGAGACTGCTTCAAATTGGTTCTGTGGATCGCTCCTTTTATACAGTTTTTACCCATAGGATTACATTGAGCACAAAAGTTTACAACCCGGTTCCCACAATTATCCCCCAGAGGGGTCGCTTTGGTCACTTTGAAACACATCAGGTCCGGAACATAAGTGCGGAAACATTTGGCGGTTCCCAACTGTAAAAACCATCTTCCCACCATTAGCAAATTCCAATCAGCAGTAAAATAGATCAAAATAGGAACAAAGACAGGTGCAGAGGAAGACGGAGACAGTGGGGAGATCGGAAAGGGTGTAGAAGGGGAGGTATCGGGAAACACGAGATACAGGCATCAAAGGGACGTGCCTAATGAGATGCACGGCTGAGACAATAAGTCCGTGCGGCAAGATGAGCCTCGAGCGGCGCCATCTGCCTTACAGTAGCATCCCCCTCGTCATAAAGACACTTACAAAGAACATGTGTCTTCCGCAAATATCTTGGGAGTCCCAGGGTCGCGAAGCGGACAGCGTCCGTTCGCTGGCTACTTGAGGGCAAGAGACAAAATGGATGCCGTATCTAAGATGGAACCCGTGGGTACAGATGAAAAACCCACATAACAAACGAACGGTTTAAGTTAGCACAGCGAAACTGCGCACACTTACTAAACTCGTCATTTGCGGTTCATAGATACCAGACTCGATTATATTCGTGCGAGTCAAAAACACCACTTACAATTGTCACGGAACCTCAGAGGGAAATCTACAAGATTTCAATCAGTCACTTTGAGGACAATCATGCGTGACTCAAACCCTGCGCCTGCTTGAAGCAGACGTACGGCTTGACGCAGCATTGGGGAGATAGGGCACCCCAGAGCATTGATGGAGCATTGATGGAGCTGCACCATCGTTGCGACGCAACTCCAGCAATGCGCCGCCTTTACGGCACAGATGCGTAACGCTTTGGTGACGTTTTGGGCCCATGGTGCGCCGCATTGTAAATACGGCGCACCATGGGTGATGGTGGCATGACGCACAATTACTGGTGCATCCCTGCTACTTTGCAGGGATGCGCCGGTAATTAAAAATCAGAACCTTAGTGTGTAGCATTACGCAGTTCTTTAAACTACACTCATACATAATTTCACAGGCCAATGAAATGAACACAAAATCTAAAACAAATAAGCATAGTAGCAACACTACTGAGAAGAAGGAGAGCAGTGTACCTGAAATGCACAGAAGATTTTGAAATATAATTTACCTACAATGTAATGAGCAGCATTATTGCTCTTGGTAAAAAACAAAAATTTGCAATATAATAACACAGCAGGAGAAAACATAGTAGTAAAGAAATAGCTACTACTACTCACCAAGCCCGGTGATCTCAAGGCCAAGGAGGTCGAGCAGATCTCGCTCACGGGTCAGGACATCCGTCCAGCGGTGGGTGGCCTGGTTGTAGGTGCGCCAGACCCGAGAGTGGTGGTAAATGGCCTGGCACACCTTCTCCCACCGCTTCCGGCGCTCTCGGACCCCGTACCTGGCTCTGATCTTGCCGCCTCCCATGATGGTCCTGAGGAGGCGGTGCTGAACATAAAAAATGAGTTGGCCCACCTCCTCCGGGGTAAAGATCTCCCTGGGTACGACCTCCTCCCCCCTCAAACACCCGCACGGGAGCCGGACACGGGGTGCTGGAACCTTCCCCTTCTCGGGATGCTTCCCGGCTCCCTTCACCATGGTCTGGGCGGAAAGGAATAAAGAAAATAGAATAGGGAAGAGACGAAAAGAAAAGAGTTTAAAAAAGTAGTTTAAAACTAACCAAAAGTAGCAGGGCTAGGAAAAATAGAGGGATAGATAATAAGTAAAATAGATCAAAAAAAACTTCAAACAAGCAAAGGATGGCAGAGATTGACAGAGGATACAAAGACCATGCCCAGAACCATAGCAATGAATGAGAAACAAGATGGCCGCGCCCCTTCACGACCGCGCGGGTAAGTTCGCGCGAGATTTTCCTTGCGAACATGCGCGAAACTGTACTGGCAAGCCGCAGACTTTGCGAGACTACACTTCGCGCCCGGAAACGGAAATACGTCAGGCAAACAAGATGGCCGCGCCCTGGAAGACCGCGAGGGTAACTTCGCGCCTTGCGCTACGAGCGGCTCGCAAAAACGCACAAAACCTTGCCAACGAACACGCCGCAAAAAAACAAATTGCATATTCACACAAATTTGCGGCTTCCGAATGCGATCTTGCGCGTGTTTGCGCCACGCGAATCCCGTGAAATTGCAGAAAAACGAGTTTTTCAAAACTGAAAGCACTCGGCAGGGGCAAGAGTTCAAACTCATCATCAGTAACATTACCCTGTAGTGCTTCCTGACTGGGGACCCTCCAGAATTAAGTTGCTAGTTGCAACAATTGTATGACCCTGCTCTGACCCTCACAGCAGGCTCATAGAATAGCTACAAGTAGGCCACAAAGGTCCTGGGAAAAAAATGCACTGCAACAGAAAGCAAATTACAGATAAGGAAGCAGGTGCCAGACTGGAATTTTAAAACAGTGACACATTAATAAACTAACCCCAAATTAATTCATGTCAGTTGAAGCAGGGCTGGTGTGCTTGCTTTCCCCCCCCCCATAATCTACAGTGATGATGAACCAGAGGGTGGCATTGATGTAACAGAGGGTTGCAGTGGTGAAACAGAGGGTGCTGGGAACCTGTGATGATGAACCAGACGTAGAAACAACATAATCGCGACCATTGCGTGCGGAAATGTAAGTTCGCAATTGCGAACTGGTATGAAACCCTCGCGAACTTGCAGAAATCCTTGCGAACACAAAAATAAAAAAAAAATCCGCAAAATTCGCGAACGCGAGATTCGCAAAATTCGCCCATGCTTATTCAAGATATCCTGGCTGATGAGGGTTACGAACCCAAAACCGGTCCCAGGACTCTTGTTTCTGGTCCAGGGAAGACATGGTTTGGCATTTTGGGCTGACAGTTCCTATGAGGCACAGGGCCAGACTGATTTACATATGGCCATGTCTGAAATGGGGTGGCGGGGTGAGCTAAAGAATGATGATGGATTAAACCCAGATCAGTTGACTGGGGGTGAGTGCTTGCAATGTTCAACAATCCGTCCATCATCCCCTTTGGTTTCGCTAATTTCACTCTAAGTTGGCAGGGTATGGCAAGACATGGGTGCTTTACTCACTTTACCACTGGACTCAAGATAGACTGGCTGATGAGGGTTATGAAACAGAAACCGGTCCCAGGATGGTTATTTCTGGTCCAGGGAAGACATGGCTGGGCAGTTCGAGCTGGACAGTTTCCATGAGGCACAGGGTCAGACTGATTTGCATACGGCCATGTCTGAACTGGGGTGGCGGAGTAAGCTAAAGAATGATGATGGATTAAACCCAGATCAGTTGACTGGGGGTTAGTGCTTGCAATGTTCAACACTCAGTCCATCCACCCCTTTGAGTTTGCTAATTTGGCCCTAAGTTGGCAGGGTATGCCCAGACGTAGATCCCTTGCTCACTTGGCCACTGGGTTCAAGTTAGCCTGGCTGATGAGGGTTATGAACCTGAAATCGGTCCCAGTATGCTTGCTTCTGATCCAGGGAAGACATGGCTTGGCAGTTCGAGCTGGACTGTTCCCATAAGGCACAGGGTCAGACTAAGTTGTATATTGCCATGTCTGAACTGGGGTGGCGGAGTGTGCTAAAGAATGATGATGGATTAAACTCAGACCAGTTGACTGGGGGTGAGTGCTTGCAATGTTCAATATTCCGTCCATCATCCCCTTTGGTTTTGCTCATTAAATAACGGGGTTTTGTCCAAATGCTTTTGAAGTAAATCTCTAGAATTTCTTTTCAAAATAGATCATTTTGAGACTACTAGTATACTCTTGTTCAATATTATATACAAGGTGAGTAGCTTCACTCAAAAAGCTACAGTTTTGTTGCAAAGAGACAATGGATGAGGTAATGGAAATGTGAGTTTATATCAACTTCAATAAATTAGAAAGAATTGTTAAAAAAGCGTTGTTAATCCTCCATGGCCTTTAGTGCACTGCATGTTCGTGGGGCACCCGGTGCTAAATCATTCGTAGACAGCCTGATTCTGGGTCAGGTCTTCGTAAGTAGCAGAGCAGCTACCTCGCAGCGATCTATTGAAAGTCATCCTCTGAAAAGCCAAAAAAACAAACAAAAACAAAAGTTAAGTCCTACAAAGACTGTTTGTGAATATTCTCAGTATTGGATGTCTAATGCACAGACTCATCACTTCTTGCTCTATGTTAAACCATGGCATGATTTATCAAATTGATCTAGTTGGTTAACTAGACAGAGTACTGGGGAAGAATAAGTATTTATACTCCGTTTTGAAAATTCTGAGTCTGAAAAAACAGACTCGATAATTGGTAATGACTTAGGGGCAGATGTATCATCCGTTTTTTTTGTCGCAAATGCTGCGATTTGGAAAATAGCAGCGTTTGCGACAAAAAAACGGGATTTGGAATGTATCATTCAAAAAGCCTCGCAATATTAAGGAATCGCTAATGTAGCGATTCCTTAACATTGCGAGGCTTTTAAGAAATGGCAAATTGCGATTTAATATTTGAAATGTATCAAGCATTTCAGTGTTGCGATTTTTGACTAAGAATTCGCAAATTACCATCAACTTGTAGTTGGTGGTAACTTGTGAATTCTTTTCAAAAAGCACTTTTTTTAAATTCTAAAGGTGCCATATGACGCTCATACATGCCCTTAGGGCATGTATGTGCGCCATATGCGTACACATATCAAATTCAGGGGTACAGCAGGGTGTCCTTAAGACACCCTTGAAATTATTCTCAATTTGCGATTAGCTAATTGCTAATCGCAAATTGAGTATAATTTTACATTCATTCCTATGGGCCTCCTGGCCCATAGAAATGAATGGGAAATTATTCCTTAATTGCGATTAGCAATTTGCTAATCGCAATTAAGGAATTCTAAGGAATCGCTAATAAATAGCGAACTTCTACATACATACCATTTTGCACTTCTCAAATAGCGATTCCTTAACAATCGCTATTTGAGAAGTGCAAAATGGTATCTTGATACATCTGCCCCTTGTTTCCCTGCACCCCTTTCCCTTGCCGGATGGCTCACTCACATCAGATATAATGAGAAGGCCATGAATAAACAAAATAATGGTGGCTCTCACATATGTACACACATCTATAACAGCAACAGCATAAAGGGGCATAGTAAGTTAGATAAGCTGTATACAGTATTCAAAGGTGCTCCCATGGTAAATGCAACCAGCCAATCAGGACTACAAAAATAGTTCTAGAAACAAAGCTGTCGGGCTACAATTCTACAACACTTTTACTAATGCACACACTATAAAGTAGTCCAAACAGTACAAATATTTCAAGAATATCAATCAATCAGGGGTTTGTAAAGTGCAGCTACTCACCCGTGAGTGTCTCAAGGTGCTGGGGGTATCTTCTTGACATCCTCCGAATTCTTACAATGCAGAGATATCGATATATAGAAAATACTAAATGCACCAGACATGTGTTTCATCTACTTGACCTGTTCAAAGCTGATCTGTTAATGGAATGCAAAAAGGAATGATGCCAATACCGGTTGTATTCCATAGTGTAGTAAACCTGTCACTGCAAATGGCATGTATTACAGTGGTCAGTGCTATAACACTATCAATCGTAGTTCCAATTATATCTGTCAAGAAGGGCCATCATGATATGTCCCCTTGTCCAAAGTCTCCTCAGTCTCACACCAAGTCATCCAGACATCAAAAACAGTCAAGATCATAGTAGGAATGGCTGCGTACAGCATAAACCACAGGCCATCAATCCAGGTGGCATCCAAGCCATTGTCGGGTAATACTGAAAAGCATAAGGCAGTCAGGCCTCGGTTACAGTGGCAAAGTGGGCAAAAGACGACAGCT